>NW_005361994.1:1889401-1903287 GCF_000412655.1 Myotis brandtii
CTGTATATCCTGATGTATGGGTGCATATGCTCTCTGTATGTATGTCTTTCACATTTTACAATGCATATGTACACACACATAGAGAAATCTGAAGTATTTATGTTACCAGATGGAGACCTGACCCAGAGCCGGTCTGCCTCGGGCCAGCCAGGAGTGTGTGGGTTTCTGACTTCATGCAGGAAAGATTTCACTAAATGAATCCAAGTGATTTTGAGAGTGTGTTTATTAACGCTGGGGACAGTGAAACAAGGAAGCACCTAGGACAGAAGAAGCAACAGGAAAGCACCTAAGTGGGGCTTCTTTGGCTCACAGGAAAGTCATAGAAAAGGAGACTTGGAGACAGTTTCAGGGGGTTTGTCCGGGATGAGCTGCTGCTGCTCACTCCTCCCCTGGTTGCAAGTCTCGTGGGGATCCATAGAGTTTAGGAGAAAGAGAACAAAGGTACAAGGTGTGGGCGTGCTCTAGAGAGAGTGTGCTGTGGGTCCTTCATCTTGAGGCTTTTTATTTTTCTTTGGCTGGTGAGAATCCTAGGGGAGGTCCCAGGGGAGGGTATTAGTGCTATAGAATATTCATTAGCTTTTCAGGCGTGTCCTTCTTTATGTTGATTCATCCAAATGTGTGTATAGAGGGGTCCAGGTTATTGTCTGCTTAGTTTTCTTTTTAAAGAACATCATTGAAGAGGGACAGGGACCAAGGCTGGTCTGCCCCAGAAGGTCTGTAATGTGTAAACCATTTGCTCCTAAATGTCCTTGGTTAGGGAAGATCAAACCTTGTGATTCCTTAGCTGCCTGTAAATTGCTCAAATTGTTTGGCCTTGTTTAATTATTTTGTCTCAGTTTCCCTATTCCACTTGTCAAGGAATTTCCCTAGGTCTTTACTCTCCTGCCTCACTTACACTTGTTTTAGTTCATTGGTTCTATTCTTTCCTGAATTCATATCTAGATTGAGTCTCATATATTAAGGGAGGCATCAGTTTTCAGATTTTAATAAAAGCCATGTCCCTTTCCATTCTCAAGAATTTTTCTCTCACTGTTTACTATTATTTTTTGCTTTTTTTTCCTACATTGGTCCCATTTTTTCCCCTCCTACAGCTTTACACCCCAGTGAATCACAGCATTGTCCCTCCAAGGGGATAAACACCCCTCTCATCCCCACTCAGGTACCAGATTGTGTGTGTGTGTGTGTGTGTGTGTGTGTGTGTGTGTGTGTGTATTGGGGCAGCAGGGGGGAGAGAAGGGCATGCGCATAAAGTCAAAGTGGGCCAGGGGGAGGTGCCTAACCCTAGAGGCCTGTCAGTCTAACCGGGAAGAGGGATCATTGGGCTCATTAGAAGCCTGCAAAAAATTTTGGAAGCTGGTTGGTTATTTTGAAAAAGCTAAAAGCTTCTGGTTCCTCCCAAGACTGAGAATTCATAATTCCAGGTGAACAGAGAACATAATTCCAGGTGGCCAAAGAAGTGCGCTCTCTCTCTCTCTCTCTCTCTCTCTCTCTCTCTCTCTTTCTCTCTCTCTCTCCCTCCCTCCCTCCCCACCCACACACACACTCCCCACTTCCCTCTCTCCCTCTCCCCCACACTGGCCCAGGCGTTGGCACATTTTCTCTCCATAGCCATGTGGCTTTAGCAGCCAGGTGGCTGAGGGTCATACAGGCTCCAACTGCAGGCTCTAGGCAGGAGCCTGGATACCACAGCACAGCAATAGATTGCAGCCGGGAACATAAGCTAAGCTAGCCAGATGCTGGACTGGGACTAAGCTTTAATATAGATCAGGGTCTCTGGACATTTGCTCTATTTCTGGCCCTGAATTTCCATGGCGAGATGGACAGAGATGGACCATTGGGAAACTCCTTTAATTTTGTGTCACAAATAAATATTACCACCAGACCTCATCCTCCCTTGTGGGTCCCCAGGAATCATGTTCCTCACGACACTACAAGAACCCCATGTCCTCCGGCAACAGAATGACATCTGCCTTGCTCACACTCCAACATCAAGAACCACACCAGGGCTAGTTTCATCAGAAAGGGATTTTAACACTTAAAGATATCTACGGGAATTGTAAATACTCCAAAAAAGCAAGGAAAAACCCCAAAACGTATACTGCAATCTAGCTTTGGATTTGCATACGTTTTGAAGGAGGGGCTACACATGAAGCCCAGCTTCTGGGAAGTGAAATTTCTCTGGTGTTTGTGGTGGTGATGTGCATACTTATAACCGTCAGCATGGAAGGGGTTCCCTGGGTCACCAATTAATTTGAAATGTGTCATTCAATTAGCTATGTGGCAAGAATGCTTCAGTCTCATCATCAATACCCATCGCTTCACTGTCAAACAATGTCATTAAGGTTACAATCCAGTAAATAACGGGGATACGATTTTTAATTCTAGGTCAGCATCTAAGTCCAGGGAAAATGCCAGAGGCGTTGATTCACCTGTGATTCCTCCCTCCAGCCAGATACTAAAGCATTAGAATAATAACACTCTCTGAACTTCAAGTGCAAATCAGGCAATGCTAATTTTCTTTGTGGTATTTCTTTGAAATGCAAGAAAGTACTGCTTGGTGATGAAAGTTACCTGGTTCCCAGGCGTTGGGTCAGTGAGGAGAGTTCCCCGCTTGGATAAATTATTTCCTCACGTTGAAAATATTTTCAAGGAAAATGCCTCATTTGCAACTTGTCATTTGGGGACAAAGTACTAATCACATCAGAGGTTTCTTTGAAAGAGAATGCAAAAGCAGTGGAAAGTTCTTTGGAAAGGCTTTGAAATTGTTAACATATTTGAAAACTGTGCTGAATTAAACTTCATGCTAGCCTAAACATCTTACTTACACCCCTCCATGCATGACTAGGAATCGGTTTCCATAGTATGTATTTCAGAGAGGAATAATTACTTCCTAACAACAACATAAAAAATAGTGATTGAGAATAGTCAGTTACTAGTAAGAAAAAAATTACCTCCTGGATCAGTATCTTTCTTTGACATGTTTTTAGCTGTATCACTGGCACAGTCAATCCCTCTGAAATGTTGTTTCCTTATAGGTAATACCGATCATTATTATTTTATAAGATTAGTATGAATATTAAATGAAATAAGGACTCTGAACCCTCTTATCCGAGAGATATTGTGGCATAGCATGTAATTGCATAGGCTCCAGTGTGAGACCACCACCTGGGTTTGATTCTTATGTTTCTCCAAAGACTAGTCCCTTTACTTGGGCAACGTCCATCCTTTTGTTCCCGTTCTGTGAAAGTGGGTAGGACATAGGCATCGTTCCCCTAAGGATATTATGAAGATAGCACTAGAACATTTGTAAGCAGAACCCGGTAAGTATCAATACGCTTTAGCTCATTTTACCATCTCAGGCATTGTTTGTTCTCTGCAAATTTTCATCATCACCTTCTTGGCTCACATTTCATTCTAACTCTAAAAACATAGTATGCTCTCTGCGTTGGAAATAAAGCTTTGCTTCTTTACTTCCACACTTGCCAACGGCACTTTAATTTATAATTTCAAGCAATGTGTTTGTCACATATTTTCTCATCTAAGGAGAGGTGATTTTTGCCTCTGGCTTCCCAACAGGCATTTTCCTAGCCACTGTATCGATTTTTTTTTTTTTAGAAATGGCTAGTGCTAAAAAAAACCTCCCACAGATAGTAGCAGCTTTGTTTTGACGGTGGAGTTTTCTGCCTATCATGTCAACCAAGAAAGCTTTGCCACTGCACAGTTGGTTGAGTGGTAAGTGAGCATTTGTGTCTCAGCGGGGCCAGCAGAATAAGGAAATGTCCACCCAGTTGCGTTTGTTTAATTTTTTCTCCGGCTATTTAACCAGATCAGCTCTTGGAAATGGCACAGCGCTTGGAGGACAGCTAGCAGTTTGGCTCTCCATTTGTCACTGGGGCTGACAAGTGAGAGGGTGTTTTCCTTAGATATATCATTTGATGGGTGGGAATTAATCGACGCGGCATATTTCAAAAAATTGACTCAGTAAACTGCAAACCTGGCCATGTCAAAGTCGGTGTGATACCAAAGGCAACCCCTTTTGTCATTACGTTATTCTGGTTTTCTGACTGGAATGGGCAAATTTGAGACAGTGACCTTGTTTAACATCCCGAATGTATCACTTGGGGGTAATATGACCTCACTCTGGGCCCAATTTCCTCTTCTGTAAGATGGGGAGATAATGGCACTTACCTCAGAGAACTTTGATGAAGATGGAGGTGATGCACGGTGACAGGATGATGGCAAGATGCATCTACCTCCATTAATAGAGGGAAATGCGACATGCGGAATTTCAGTGTATTATCCAGGCACACAAAAAGTGGAGCAGCATATTTGAAACTTTAAATCCAAATGGCTGCTATCTACCCTTGAGTACTTTACCATCTCATCTCCCTGCTTTCATTTCTGGAATCACTGTCAAGATTATATTCTTTAAAAAACAAAAAGGAAGGAAGGAAGGAAGGAAGGAAGGAAGGAAGGAAGGAAGGAAGGAAGGAAGGAAGGAAGGAAGGAAGGAGGTTGGCAAAGACAAGGAAAAAATGAAAACAATTTCAAATATATTTGTGTAACCCTGATAATATTCAGCCTCCACATGGCTCAGGCTGTTAACAAATTCATAGTAAAGAAGTCAAATATGAGACTTTACAGGTCTCATTGATTGAATTGCTTGATGATCAATTGATTGAATATCAACATTAATATGAATTATAATTTGTTTGTTCTCCTTAAAAAAGAACTGCACCCCACGTTCATGCACATAGCCCCCAGAAAGCTCTCTGGACATCTCTAGTCATCACTTCCATTCTCCAAAAATTCTATACATACACAGGTGCTGGTGAGAATTGTTCTGACTCCTTTTAACATATTTCTGATATACTTCCTGTTCACTTCCCCTTTCAAACCTCTCTTCCCCAGAGAGCCATGCTTCAACTGTAAACGGAAATGGTGTTGGAACTTTTTAAAAAATATGTTTTCATTGATTTTTAGATAGAGAGGAGGGGAGAGAGAGATAGAAACATCGATGAGAGAGATATCAATGAGAGAGACACATCGATCGCTGCCTCCTGCACGCCCCCTACTGGGAATTAAGCCAACAACCCAGGCATGTGCCCTGACCTGGAATCAAACCCAGGACCTCTTGGTCCATGGGACGATGCTCAATCCACTGAGCGACAACAGCCAGGCTTGGCGTTGGACCTTACTTGGAGGGAAGTGTGCAGAACCTCCTGTAAAGCAAACTGTTCTATTGGTTTGTTTCTCTCACAACGATGCCATCTATCAGTGAGGGTTCCACTCCATTTCATTGATCTTACTTCCAAGAGGAGCTGGATTAGGGATATAACTAAAACCTATGTACACATCAAGCCTCCAGGCCAGAGTTAGTGATGGGATGGTTTCCAAATGTCCCTCTCTTCCCCCACACACCATAATCAATTTTATACTCGTGCCAAATTGGATTGTTCTCTCTTCCTGTATGTTCTACATCCACACTCATCTCCGGGCTCTGCTTGTCATTTTTGTCTCACTATTTCCTCTTGACAACCACAGAAAACCAGCGTATCTCACAGAGCCTTTACTCAGTCCACAATGTAGACTTTTTCTTTGATCTCACCAGCATGGAACAATGTAGATAAGGAAGGGAGGAGGGAGAGAGGAAGTGAGTGTGCGAGGTAGGGAGAGAGGGGGGAAGGAGGGAGACAATAAATTATTTATAAGGTGTTCTTCTGGAATTTAAACCTTTGCTTTAAAATGCAGACCAAATGAATAGAGTCAGCATTTAAATCTTAGGTCTGGCCCAGCCAGTGTGCTCAGTTGTTGAGCATTGACCCATGCACCAGGAGGTTGCTGGTTCAATTCCGCTCAGGACAAATTGCCCATTTGTGGCTACCTTCTGCCCCCTACTTCCTCTTGAAACAGGGGACAAGAGGCAGCCAATAGATGTTTCTGTCTCATCGATGTTTCTCTCTCTCATTCCCCCTCTCTGAAATCAATAGTTCTGCCACCTGTTTGCTATTTGACCTTGAATAAGTTTTGCATTACCTCTGACGTCCATCTCCACATCTGTAGAAATAAGATCAATACCAGCATAAGAATATGCTATAACACCAACCTCTTGCCACAACAGTGGTTATAGGTTTGGTGATCAATAAATTGTATTTATTTTTACCATTACTATTAATAATACATAAGGTTCAAAATATGTTTGCAGTGCTTGGAATTCTCTCTGTGTGCTCTGCTCTGTTTTATACTTTCAACATAGAAATACTCCTTAGCTCATATGGAAATTAAAATAAAAGGAAAGACACAAGGCTAAATTATATAATACGAGAATCAGGGGAACATTAGTACTTATGTTATGCACATGTACTTTTAAAATATTCAATAATTATTCCAGCTCCTCTAGGTGCTTTGGTTTTACGTCTGGGAATACAACATGCACCTAAGTCTCCAGCTGAACACTGAGCATGCAGATGGTGAATCCCCACCAATGAACATAAAATGCAAAAACCAATAATGATGCTACAAGGGTTGTGTTATTCTTTTATGATGATATTAGTGCCCCACAATTGTCCAAGCCCTGCACAAGAGAGTGAAGATCATTCTTACCATGTGTATGTTTAAAAACTTCCTGCCTGCACTTAGAATTTAAAGGGAAAGAAGGGATTATTTTTACATGAGTATGTGTGTGTGTATGTGTGTGTGTGTGTGTGTGCTTTTTACATGAGTATGTGTGTGTGTGTGTGTGTGTGTGTGTGTGTGTGTGTGTACATGACCACACAAATACATGCACGTGTGTTCTTTCAGTAATATTGTTTATAAGGTGAAAAAATTTTTTCAAAAGCAAAAAAAGTCATAATTACTGAGTGAAGAGGAGGGGAGAAATGTTAAACAGAAGACGGCTTTTAAGTTCTGTCCTTATGAAAACACTAGAGGCCCGGTGCATGAAATTCATGCACTTGTGGCGGGGGGTCCCTTAGCCCAGCCTGCGCCCTCTCACAGTCTGGGAGCCCTCGGGGGATGTCTGACTAACGGCTTAGGCCCGCTCCCCGCAGGCCTCAGGATGTCCTAAACCAGCAGTCGGACATCCTTAGTGCTACTGCAGAGGCGGAAGAGACTCCCGCCACCGCCGCTGTGCTTGCCAGCCATGAGCCTGGCTTATGGCTGAGCAGTGCTCCCCCTGTGTGCACTGACCACCATGGGGCAGCTCCTGCATTGAGCACCTGCCCCCTGGTGGTCAGTGCACATTATAGCAAGCAGTTGAGCAGCCTTAGCATATCATTAGCTTTGATTGGTTGAATGGCCGACCGGACAACCAGACACTTAGCATATTAGGCTTTTATTATATAAGATAAATTTGAAAGTAGCACAAATAGAGACTACTATTCATTTTTCAGACCTCTTTCCCTTCCTCCCTCTCTCCTGTCTTTCCTTCCTTCTTTGTTTTTCTCCTAAGAGCACAGATGACGTGTTGCTTGTCCATTAAACCTGAATGACATTTGTGGTGTTTGGTATGTTTGGTTATTAAAACCACAGCTGCTGCAATCATCGCATTACAAGACTTTGTATGGACACACATTTTTGTTTCTTTTCTATTAATATGGGTCATATTGTGACTGTACGCTTTACTTCTTGAAGAAACTTCCAGAGTTTTTCAAAGTGCCATTGCCATATGTTCTTGCCAACATTTATGAAGGCTCTTGTTGATATTCTTGCTAACACTTAGTATCATCAACCCTTTTTATTTTGGCCCTTCCCATAGGTATGTAGTAGAATGCCATTGTGGTTTTAATTTGTATGTCCCTGAGGCCTAATATTGTTGATTTTTTTTGGGGGGGGTGCTTAATGTCCAATTATTTATATTCACTTGTGTAGTATCTGCATAGAAAGGTTCTATCTTTTCCTTCTGCCCTTCTAAGTTCTTGGCTAGGGCCCCTGTAACATGGGACACTGTAACTAAAGAAAACAAGATCATACACATTTATTTAATACTAGAGGCCTGATGCACGAAATTCGTGCAAAGGGCTCAGCCTCCGCCGCCACTGCGGCTGCCTCTGCCTCGTCCGGAAGGTCGTCCAGTCTAATTAGCATAATATGCTTTTATTATTATAGATCAGTTTTACACAACATAGGAGGCCTCATGAGGAAATGAAGACCCAAAGAAGTTAAATCTACCAAGAAATCCAATGATGGCTTCTTACCCTTCCCTGTTTCTTCCCATTTTCTATTTGGAGTTCATACCTGTCAACCTCAATGATAAACATGAATGAACATGTATGTTTTCTGATATATGGAATGTTCTGATTCACAGAATTCTCCTTTCTGTCATGCTCTTCAAGAAGAAGCAATATTGACAAACATAAGGCACCTGGGGTCAGGTGGGAGCCTGAGAAGCTTAGAAACTTTATGTGCTCAATAAAAGCAGGTCCACTCGGTTCATCCAAATGAGGAACATCGATGTGAACATTTAACAGAGAAGGGACATGGAAATTACATATCATATGAGTATATATGCTTTTTCTTCATGGTCTCATCAGACTGTAAGTTCTGTACGCTCTTTTATAACAACCCTACTGTGCACATGAATATTCAGAGACCATCAGCATCATCATGCCCATACATCTTAGTATAAAACAAGATGCTTTTAGGACATACAACAACTACTTCAGGATACTTGATTGATAGATAGCATTTTTATTGCAGAATCCATCTGGAGCAATGTCAATTTTGTCAGAGAGCAGGGTCTTGAGAGAAGATTGTTGCTTCTGTGATAAGAATGGATCCCGCTTTAAAAACCTGTATTTTTCTTTTTGTTTCTCTATGCGTTCTATCAAGTTTATTTCCATTGTAAATCTTTGTTATCCCACCATGGTGGCAGAAACTTAATCTCCGTTTACTTGCTGCTTTCTTTTACTTTTTTATTGGCTGCTAGCTGAATGTCTAAATCTCATGTCTGGAGGGCTGGGCATAGCTTAAATCTAGGGTTGGGAAGACCCAAGGCTCTTATTCCCCAGTGTGCGCACATGGATTTCCACTCAGATACGCCAGGATCTTAAAGTCCCTTTCTGTCAGCTTGCAATGCTCCCTTCACTACATCAGTTTCCCACTTGGAGGCGCTAGAATACTGCATTGATTCTGTGCCCTGCTGGGACAGAAGCATTTCCATCTGGGTGACTTGGTTCCCGATTTGCCTGGCCTGGCCTGGCCTGCTTTGCTTCTGATGTCTTACTGTCATCTCAAGGCGCTTGAACAATCCCTTACTCTCCTCCACCTCTATCTAAGGGTATGACCAGACTATGAGGAGGAAAAGGGAGCTTTGTGTGTGTCTCCATGCAGGGCTAATTGATGCCTCTGCTCAGATGTGTTTCTCCACACTGCCTTACAGAAAAATATTGTCTGCCACAATCCAGGCAAGGGGCAGGGGGTGGGGCTGGAAGAGGAGAATTGTTAATAATCTATGTGTTTGTCCGTTATTTTATTTTCTCCCAATCATTTTAGCTATGCCCCGATGTTCACAGTTTTCCTAAGAGCTTTGGCTTTGAAATCCAAAATCTAGAAACTTGTTTTCCCCACTCTTTCTTGCATTATTTGTTTTTTATATCTTAAGACAGTGAGTAGATATAACAAAGTGCTTGAAGGAGGGTTGGAGATGAAAGTGAAATTCTTATGCCAGGAGCAGAGAACAAGGGCATAGTTTACACTTGGTAAGTGTCTTGTCAGGTTTGAGAGAGATTTAAATGATGAATTGGATCAGAGAGACATTCAGCGACAGTTCTTAAAAGAGTAAATTATAATTATTGGTCTCTTTCACTACATTTGAAGTGTGTACGGCTTGGGTTTCAGCCATTTGGAGAAGGTGATGGAAGTGAACCAGTGTGCATGGGCTAACACGTGGAAGAAACATGATAAATCAGAAATACTGAACTGGGTATGGTTTAATTGTGGGAACCTATGAGATAAAAACTGAAAACCCTATGATTCAGTTTATTCATGTTGTAGACCATCTTTGCCTTTAACCAAGGTGTGTAACCATGGATAACTCATTCTATGTCCTTTATTCTCTCTATATCTTTATCTACCTCTATCTCTATCTATATCTCTATCTATATCTATATCTATATCTATATCTATACCTACATATAAATGGTGGCTTGGTAAAACTGTGCTTAGCAAAGCTTTATCAAATATATATTTCATAAAAACCTCCAAGGTCCTTGCCAACACCGTTAACAAGTCTTCCCATTCTATACACCAAAATGAAGACTAGAGGTAAGTGTACATCACTTTTATTGGAGAAAAAAAGAATGTTTTCTGTCTAAACTATCAGATTGAATGAAATGCATAATTGCTTCTTCAATTCTACGATTTCTCTCTATAATGCTATTGATTTCTTTTAATGCCACTGTTTGATTTTGAGTTTCCAGAAGGGAGAAACACCGTTAAGTTAACTTTGTGTGTAGCACCCCCAAACCCAATGTTGTACATGGGAACTCTGAAAAAATACTTTCATGTACATGATATCTCTTATTTTGAGCTTCAGCATCTATGCCTCCTTTTATCCTGCCTGCCTGCACCTGAGAACAGGCACCAGAGAAAATTCCTCACCTATTGGTTTTTGGTTGTAGGGTTAATAAGGGAAAATGTAGGGAGAGATGAACAAAATCTCTCCTCATTTGCCTCTGTCATGCCTTCGAATCTTCCATGAACCTCTCCTTCTATCCCTATCCTCTAAGAAACATATTGGTAATGAGATTGGTTAGAAACAATTGGGATTTGGCCAGAGTTGACAATCAGAGGAATTATTGTTTCAAAAGGACAGAAACCCAGACTCCCCTTTCATATGCTTCCTTCTTTTTTCATCCCTTTGTAGCAGTCATCCTAGGATCCCAAGTCAAGTCTCCTTCCATCACCATTTATCCCCTTTACCTTCGTCCACCTCCCCCGACACCCTTCCCTCTGGGTAATCGCCATACAGATGATATATTGTACAATTGTTTACTTTCAACATGTATAATTTTATTAACTAATATCACTCCAATAAATTCAATTAATTAAAAAAAAAGCAATGATAGGAGGTCCTGGACCAACAGAGCACAAGGACCGAATTATCTTTTTCTGGAGTTTAAATGACTGAGTGTGTATTTGAGACCAGGCTTATTCTAGGGGGAGCTTGTCTCTCCTCCTCCTGCTCCTCCGGTTTCTTATTCTCTTCCACTTCTGTCTAAGTGTATTACCCTCAATTATTAGACTGGGGGGAGAGAAAAACGGCTCTCATTCGGCTTTGTTTCTAATCAGAGTTGCTACTCAACCTTGTTCATTGTGATCTGAATATGGTAATAGCCACTTAGACATCTATGGACAAAACGAAACTTGGATTCCCATTCTGCTCTTGTTTGTTGCCTGCCTGCCTTTTCATGGGAAAGGGAACTGAATTTCACAACAGGATCCTGGCATTCTAATTCTTGCAATGATAACATCACGGTAGCAAAAATAACTCATAGTCGAGTCTCTCTTGGTCACTGTGTGTGTGTGTGCACGCACACATACCCACAAACAGACATTTGTTATATTTTTATGACCCTCCAAGAGACACTTTCTGTTTTAGTCACAGTTAGTACAGAGGTAAATCGGGTAGCAAAAACCTGACTTTATTTAGCTTATACCTTACTGATAAATAAACATGTATTTGAAAATTAATTCTTTGGTAGTAATAAATTCTAGGAAGAAAATAAAGCACTTACTATATTAATTTAATCAAATTATTTAACTTCTTAGAGCCTCTGCTTTCTCATTTGTTATAAAATAACAATTAAAAACCACATTTGGGCTGCCTCTTTTAATCTGATAACATTGGGATAAAATTAGTTGATAGAGGTGAAAAGTTTTTGATAACTAGAATGTGACATTCTATTGGGGGGGTGGAAAAGTATTTTTGCCTCTCTTACATTCACATAAACACCGTAATTATCTGGGAATGTCAGAGTTTAACCATCTATTCTGTTTCCCTCAATATGGCCTCCCCTTCGTCTCCCCTTTGAATAGGTAGCTTGTTGCAAACCCCAGCAAATGTTCACACATGTTTTTAATAATGTTAGCAATTCTTTTGGAAAATCTTTGTGTTGCAAGCCCACACCTCAGGATTCCGAGTTGGCAAGTCTGGAACAACAGAAAGGAAGAGCTGAACAGGCACAGGATAGACTTGTTGGTCAGAATGCAACCCCAGGCCCAGGCCCTGGGGCCAAATTTGATCACATCACAGATGCTTAGGTATTTCTGTGATCAACAGGCTTTGTGCTTTTGGTCCTTAAGAAAGATGTTTGGAAACTCAATGTCAGCTACATGCCCTGTTATTTATTGTGGTACCAACAACCGCTAGGGACTGGGACGCATGCTCTTTGTCATGGTATTTTTAATAATCAACATTCAAATTTAAAATCTGGCCCTTGACTTTATCCCTCTCCCCCCTACTATGAATGCCTAATTTTGACATATTGGTTTGACTAATTATCAGATGTACTTTCTGTCCTTTATGTAATCTTAGATTTTAAAAGAAGCGTAAATCTTCCATGCTTTCAGATAACCACCACCTCCGAGGTTAATGCAAAGGAAGGTGAATAAATTTGAATGAATAAATGAATTAACTTACTTATCAGCATAATTATATAATGCAATTTCTTAATATCATTTTCAAAAATGGCAGCCTCATTGAAGTAGGTTTAGGGTTCATCCAAAGAGAATACTGAAAATAATGACACATCGTCGATTATTGGCTAAGTATTTAATCTCATTACATTGCAGGCATTCCCATAGATCCAGAGATAGTCCCATGTGTGGGGGGTGGGGGTTAGTTTTCTGTTTTTCATGGCTGAGTCTGACCCTGTGTACGATTCAGAGATATTTATGACATAATGCCAATAAACAAATATGTATGCATGTTCAGCCCTTGCTAGAAACACATGAGAATCAATAACTATGAAAACAGCAGGCTTCTAATAGCATCTTGATAACGTGCCCAAGGCACCTTTGCTAAAACTGTTCCGCTTCTTAAAAAAGTTGCTGTGCATACACTATGTTAGTATAGTCAGCAATACTCTGCTCTCCTTATAGTATTTAAGCTCTAAAGAGTCCCAGTGGTTAATGTAAACAAGAAAACCCGAGCAAGGGAAACTGCATGTAATTTTTGATTAGAATGTGTCCTAGGAGAAGGTATCTACTGAGATTGTCAAGCTAGGATCTATTTATCAGCAGTGCTATTTGCAATTTTTTGCTTGGTCTTCAGTTTACCAACTTAATTTAGAGATGTTATCTTTTCTTGGCTGTTTGAATAACTAATTTTCCTTGGCCAGACAAATTATCTTGCTCATCTACAAAAGGGGGGGGGGAATTTTCTCTGTTATTTCTGTTCTGTTTGCAAACAAGTCTATGAGTATAGTTCTATGTTTTTGGGTTGGTTTGTTAGTTATTTCACTCAAAAGTTGCCCAAATGGCCTAAGTAATTTCCTGCTCTGTCTCTCCTGGTTATAAAACGTTGGAATTGGCTCCAGACCACTTTACAATCAGTATGTTCTTCGAACTTTCCTAATTCCTCAAATGCTTCTTCTTGTCCTCTTTTATCCTGGTTCTTTCATCTGTGAAATAGAGTCAATGATCTTGTATTTCTTATGGAATATTTAAGGAATAGACATGATATTGCCTGTCAAGTGCTTAGAGCCATGTTGGTCACATGGTCAGCTCTCCATTACTCTTAGTCTCTCTCATTATGGGTATCAGGAGATGTACACTTAGTGGCCAGATTATTATGACCAGCCAGATTATTATGACCACCCCATCAGTACAATGAAGTGAATTAGTTATGCAAATAATAATAATAAAACCTTGAGAGTATTTGCTTA
>NW_005361994.1:1905265-2016898 GCF_000412655.1 Myotis brandtii
CTAGGATCCCAAGTCAAGTCTCCTTCCATCACCATTTATCCCCTTTACCTTCGTCCACCTCCCCCCACACCCTTCCCTCAGGTAATCACCATACAGATGATATATTGTACAATTGTTTACTTTCAACATGTATAATTTTATTAACTAATATCACTCCAATAAATTCAATTAATTAAAAAAAAAGCAATGATAGGAGGTCCTGGACCAACAGAGCACAAGGACCGAATTATCTTTTTCTGGAGTTTAAATGACTGAGTGTGTATTTGAGACCAGGCTTATTCTAGGGGGAGCTTGTCTCTCCTCCTCCTGCTCCTCCGGTTTCTTATTCTCTTCCACTTCTGTCTAAGTGTATTACCCTCAATTATTAGACTGGGGGGAGAGAAAAACGGCTCTCATTCGGCTTTGTTTCTAATCAGAGTTGCTACTCAACCTTGTTCATTGTGATGTGAATATGGTAATAGCCACTTAGACATCTATGGACAAAACGAAACTTGGATTCCCATTCTGCTCTTGTTTGTTGCCTGCCTGCCTTTTCATGGGAAAGGGAACTGAATTTCACAACAGGATCCTGGCATTCTAATTCTTGCAATGATAACATCACGGTAGCAAAAATAACTCATGGTCAAGTCTTTCTTGGTCACTGTGTGTGTGCACACACACATACCCACAAACAGACATTTGTTATATTTTTTATAACCCACCAAGAGACACTTGCTGTTTTAGTCACAGTTAGTACAAAGGTAAATTGAGTAGCAAAAACCTGACTTTATTTAGCTTATACCTTACTGATAAATAAACATGTATTTGAAAATTAATTCTTTGGTAGTAATAAATTCTAGGAAGAAAATAAAGCACTTACTATATTAATTTAATCAAGTTATTTAACTTCTTAAAGCCTCCGTTTTCTCATTTGTTATAAAATAACAATTAAAAACCACATTTGGGCTGCCTCTTTTAATCTGATAACATTGGGATAAAATTAGTTAATAGAGGTGAAAAATTTTTGATAACTAGAATGCAACATTCTATTGGGGGAGTGGAAAAGTATTTTTGCCTCTCTTACATTCACATAAACACCGTAATTATCTGGGAATGTCAGAGTTTAACCATCTATTCTGTTTCCCTCAATATGGCCTCCCCTTCGTCTCCCCTTTGAATAGGTAGCTTGTTGCAAACCCCAGCAAATGTTCACACATGTTTTTAATAATGTTAGCAATTCTTTTGGAAAACCTTTGTGTTGCAAGCCCACACCTCAGGATTCCGAGTTGGCAAATCTGGAGCAACAGAACGGAAGAGCTGAACAGGCACAGGATAGACTTGTTGGTCAGAATGCAACCCCAGGCCCAGGCCCTGGGGCCAAATTTGATCACATCACAGATGCTTAGGTATTTTTGTGATCAACAGGCTTTGTGCTTTTGGTCCTTAAGAAAGATGTTTGGAAACTCAGTGTCAGCTACATGCCCTGTTATTTATTGTGGTACCAGCAACCGCTAGGGACTGGGGCGCATGTTCTTTGTCATGGTATTTTTAATAATCAACATTCAAATTTAAAACCTGGCCCCTGACTTTATCCCTCTCCCCCCTATTATGAATGCCTGATTTTGACATATTGGTTTGACTAATTATCAGATGTACTTTCTGTCCTTTATGTAATCTTAGATTTTAAAAGAAGCGTAAATCTTCCATGCTTTCAGATAACCACCACCTCCACGGTTAATGCAAAGGAAGGTGAATAAATTTGAATGAATAAATGAATTAACTTACTTATCAGCATAATTATATAATGCAATTTCTTAATATCATTTTCAAAAATGGCAGCCTCATTGAAGTAGGTTTAGGGTTCATCCAAAGAGAATACTGAAAATAATGACACATCGTCGATTATTGGCTAAGTATTTAATCTCATTACATTGCAGGCATTCCCATAGATCCAGAGATAGTCCCATGTGTGGGGGGTGGGGGTTAGTTTTCTGTTTTTCATGGCTGAGTCTGACCCTGTGTACGATTCAGAGATATTTATGACATAATGCCAATAAACAAATATGTATGCATGTTCAGCCCTTGCTAGAAACACATGAGAATCAATAACTATGAAAACAGCAGGCTTCTAATAGCATCTTGATAACGTGCCCAAGGCACCTTTGCTAAAACTGTTCCGCTTCTTAAAAAAGTTGCTGTGCATACACTATGTTAGTATAGTCAGCAATACTCTGCTCTCCTTATAGTATTTAAGCTCTAAAGAGTCCCAGTGGTTAATGTAAACAAGAAAACCCGAGCAAGGGAAACTGCATGTAATTTTTGATTAGAATGTGTCCTAGGAGAAGGTATCTACTGAGATTGTCAAGCTAGGATCTATTTATCAGCAGTGCTATTTGCAATTTTTTGCTTGGTCTTCAGTTTACCAACTTAATTTAGAGATGTTATCTTTTCTTGGCTGTTTGATGTCCTCTTTATCCCTGGGTTTTTTTCATATGTGAAATAGAGTCAATGATCTTATATTTCTTATGGAATATTGTAAGGAATAGACATGATATTGCCTGTCTAGTGCTTAGATCCATGTTGGTCACATGGTCAGCTCTCCATTACTCTTAGTGGTTCTTTCATCTGTGAAATAGAGTCAATGATCTTGTATTTCTTATGGAATATTTAAGGAATAGACATGATATTGCCTGTCAAGTGCTTAGAGCCATGTTGGTCACATGGTCAGCTCTCCATTACTCTTAGTCTCTCTCATTATGGGTATCAGGAGATGTACACTGAGTGGCCAGATTATTATGACCACCCCATCAGTACAATGAAGTGAATTAGTTATGCAAATAATAATAATAAAACCTTGAGAGTATTTGCTTAGGAAGTTTTCAATATTCAGTATTTTTTAAAATGTCAATGAAGTGTTGATGGGGTTACTATTTTCTCTTTCTTATTAGTATTATATTCTACTTTCCAAGAAAAAGATTCACTGTGGTCTCTGATGTCATCATCATATGATCATCATGGATAATCATCCTAACAAACACGTTGCAGGACAATTAGGACCCTTATTTTAATGATCATTAATATGAAACATACACTGACACAAGGTCAGGAAGCCAGGAGCTAGCACAGTTTTAAACCTAAGACTCCCACCTTCAGTAATAATCACACTATCGAGGCAAATAGGCTTCTGTTGGTTCAATGAGCTCATGCTCAACTTTGAGGCGTCATTTCCGTAGCAGAGTGAAAGTGTTGACATTTCCTTTATGTTTGTTAAATATTTTTTCAAAAGCATTTGACTCTAATTTCTCCTCCATTCTAAACCCCTAGGCCCGTGGTTGGCAAACCGCGGCTCGCGAGCCACACGCGACTCTTTGGCCTCTTTAGTGTGGCTCTTCCACAAAATACCACGTGCGGGCGCACACGTACAGTGCGATTGAAACTTCGTGGCCCATGCGCAGAAGTCGGTATTTTGTGGAAGAGCAGGTATTCTGTGGAAGAGCCACACTCAAGGGGCCAAAGAGCCGCGTGTGGCTCGCGAGCCGCAGTTTGCTGACCACTGCCCTAGGCTATCCATGCCTGAATTCCACCATTTTTTTAGGCCATGTGAATAGTCCCAGTCCTCAATATGAAAAAAGTACCTTCTTGAAATGAATAAACTATATTGTGTCTTCTGGAAGTTTAGTATTAGGAGTACTACTAGGTATCTACCACATAAGGGCTACTTTATACCTCAGTTACTAATATTTTTCCCCTAGGTGAAAGTGGGTTTTTTTTAAGGATGCCTAAATAAAACCTTTAAGCAAATTAAAGAAATGATGATAACATCCATCAAGAAGTCCACTGGAAACAACCTTTCATTATTTTTCCTGTCAATCCTCATGCTAAACGTGTCTCAGAATTTGGAATGCAGTCCTAAGGAAACATGACAAATGCCATCATCGCAAATCAAGTGGAAAGATCAATTCATTTGCTGCAGAATGTTGTATAAATTAGTAATCCTAGCAGCATTTTCCTGCAAACCACTATCAATGTCTTATACACTGAAATGAAAATGGACTACAGAATCTCCCAAATTAAAAATGGATCCATGTACATATTTCCCAAGGCAGCCTCCTGCCATGGAATATCTGATCATTCTTCTGCCGCCTTTTATTGCTATTGATGCAACAGAACATTATCTCCAAACAACCGATCAATGTTATCATAATCTCCTAAAATTTTATCTCTTACTATTGGCATTTGAAAACACCTTTGATCACCAGGTTTCATGATTGCTTTTTAAAAAAAGTTTATTCAGGCCTTGGAAGTTTCATGATACATTTTGGGAAAAGATTCCATAAATAGAACAGTCCCTAAAAACCAGCACCTTTTCATGTTAATATGTAAAATTGGCAACAAAATAGAAATATTCTAGGGTCTAGTTTAAGGATCTTCATGTTAACTGAATTTAGATAGTCAATGCCATCAGTAATGTTTGTTTTAACATATGCATTATAACCCTGTAGATATATTTGATGGCACACTATTATGTGCCTAGAAGTTTGCAAAGCAGATTTTTAAACTTACCACATTGACCTAAGAAATACAAATTTATATATCCTGTGACATCAGTTTAGAGAAGGATGAAGGATCATTACTAATATAAATACAATATGTTATGCAAAGAGGGCATAAGTTCATACCTGTATCATTTCAGAAATACCTTTCCTATGTCTGTCTGCACATTCTAAATTCTTTCATCACCAGACTTTATACTGAATTGAATTGCTCACATTAAAAGGAAAGAAATAGAAATGTGTTTACTATATAAATAGTGCCTCTGCATATACATATACAAGTTTATATACCTATTGTGTGTATATACATATGGTATGTATGTATGTATGCATGTATATACACACATATACCCTATCTATCATCTATCTATCATCTATCTATCTAGTTTAAAAATAAGGAATCAGCCCAGACAGCGTGGCTCAGTGGTTGAGCATCAACCTATGAACCAGGAGGTCACAGTTTAATTCCTGGTCAGGGCACATGCTTGGGTTGTAGGCTTGATCCCCTGTAGGGGGCATGCAGGAGGCAGCAGAGAAATGATTCTCTCTTATCATTGATGTTTCTTTCTCTCTCTCTCTCCTTTTCCCTTCTTCTCTGAAATCAATAAAAATATGTTTTAAAAATAAATAAGGAGTCACAGCAGAATCTTAACAATAATAACAAGCACATATTGAGTACCTTTTTATATTCCAGGTATAGTGCTAATCACTTTTCAGGCCATAGTTTCTTTAATTGCCCCCAGAATTGTGGAACTGGGCACTTTTCCAACTGAGAGAGCAAGTTGCGTCAGCTCCCCAAACATCCGTTTCATAGATTATCCTCCTGAAAAGGAAATTAGATACCATACCTAAAGAATCAGTCATAATTCCTGTAAGCAATGAGATGAGCCACTTATTAGGTTGACCTCTCTACAGTATTTTCACTTATAAAGTAAATTTCTTATGTATTGTTCTGACAGTTAATGAGATTTTGAATTGTATCTCACATAAATAATTTTTTGGCTTTGTTTGACAGAAACCAGGTTAATCTGTTGTAAAATATGTTTCATTCACTTTCATTTGCATATATATACATACCTTTATATGTAAATATATATATATGCACATATATATAGTGCCCCAAAATGTATAACCACTTTGAATAATTATTAATTCCAATGGGTTAGATTTGAAAAAAAAATGAAACATTGATTGAGCTATCAGCTGTTAAGTGTTTATACATTTTTTGGGACACCCTGTATATATTAACCTCATTGATGTCCATTATGAAACCAAATCAACATTTTCATGCTTGCTGTGTGTACACATGTGTGTGTGTGGTTGGAGGGTGATGTGGAGGACATTCTCTTTAAGTTGAAAAATTCAAGAAAAAGATAAAATGAATATTATTTATTAAGTGACTAGATCATGTTTGCTTAGCTTTGAGAAGTCTCATCACTAAAGAACTGAAACTTTATTTTGGCTCATGGCAGATCTCCTAAAACATGTGAAAAAAAATTAGGTCAGCTTGCACACTGCTTTTCCAAATAGATAATACATCATCTGCAGTGACATTGTTTTCTTATCAGGATGGCTTCTTTTATTTGCTAAAATTCCAGAAACAATCTATGCATCATGTACTCTACTATTTGCTTGCCATTTTGCACCCTTCACCAGCTTTCACAATAGGGCAAAACATATTTGGGGGGTAGGGGTGGAATTAGATTGTCTTTCCTTGATTAGTTTTGTAAACTACCTAATTGGTGAATTTTTCCCCCTCAAGATGCATATTATTTTGTAGTGGTTTGCTATTGGCTGTTATTTTAAATGCAAGAGGAATGGTCATCCAACAAAAAGAAAGATTGCTCAGTGTGTTTACCTTGAATTATACAATTTTAAAAATCAGATATTTATCTCTTACCAGCAGCAGTCATCATTTGGACATATTTCTTCCCTTTTTATTTTGTTTTAAAGTCCCCAGCTCATACCATGCATCCTGCTGGTGGGTCTCCCACACCACACCCAGAGAGAGTCCAATCTGCCTTGACAGCTGAACTGATAGGTATTGACATCTTTTTCCCAGTCCCAACTAATCGAGTGCCCAATCACAGAGGCAGAACAAGGCTCTGGCATCACTAGTTGCCGAGGAAAGAGGATTTGAAGGAGACTAGGTTTCTCTGGTTGTATGAGGAGAGGGCTTCTGAAGTGGGCAGCCTAGGTAGCCAGCCTCTGTCCTCTAAACCATAATGTGTGGATAGCTGCCCTGCTGCCCATAGAATCAAAACAAACACATTTTCTCTCTTACTATTTTTTTGTTTTGTTTTCTTAATCCTCACTCAAGTGTATTTTTCTTCTTCTTTTTTAAAATAATTCTTTATTGTTTAAAGTATTACATATGTCCCCTTTTTCCCCCATTGATCCCCTCCAACCCTCCCCTCCCCCCATTCCTGCACCACCCCCTTGTCTGTGTCCATGGGTTATGCATATATGCATACAAGTTCATTGGTTGATCTCTTCCCACCCACCTTCCCCTGCCTTTGTACTTCTTAATCCCTTCACCTTTTTCACGCTATCCCCCACACCTCTCCCACCTGGCAATCATCTATTTGTTTTCTGTATCTATGAGTTTGTTTCTGTTTTGCTTATTCATTTAGATTCCACATATAAGTGAAATCATATGGTATTATTTTTCCATCCATTGATTTTTAGAGGGAGTAGAAGGGAGGCGGAGAGACAGAGAGAGAGAAACATCGATGTGAGAGAGACACATCTATTGGTTGCCTCCTGCACACTACTTGACCAGGGCCAGGGATCAAGCCTACAACCTAGGTACATTCCCCTGACTGGAATCAAACCCAGGACCCTTCAGTCCGTAGGCCGAGACTCTATCCAATGAGCCAAACCTGCTAGGGCTCTCTTACTATTTTTTTTTCATGTTATTTGGTGACTTGAAATGGACAGACAAACCAGGGGAAATATAACTGATGCAATTCTATTGTCTAAGGCAGCGGTTCTCAACCTGTGGGTCGCAACCCCTTTGGCGGTCGAACGACCCTTTCACAGGGGTCGCCTAAGACCATCTTGCATATCAGATATTTACATTACGATTCATAACAGTAGCAACATTACAGTTATGAAGTAGCAACGAAAATAATTTTATGGTTGGGTCACAACATGAGGAACTGTATTTAAAGGGCCAGAAGGTTGAGAACCACTGGTCTAAGGGCTCAACAGAGTTCAAGATGTGTGGTCCTCCACCCAGGAGCATCTGTCATCATCTGGGAACTTGTTAGAAATGGAAAGTATCAGGCCCACTCCAGATGTACTGTGTCAAAATGTCTGGAGGTTAGAGCCTTAGAATCTTCGTGTCACCAAAATCTGCAGATGAATTCTTACTGCACCCCGTATATGACAAGCCAGAGCATTGGGATGGGACAAGTAATCTATGGTTTTTGTTTGGTTGTTTGCTTTTATATAGAGTAGAAGGCAAAGGGGGGGGGAGAGAGAGAAAGAGAGAGAGAGAGAGCGAGAGAGAGAGAGAGAGAGAGAGAGAGGGGTGAGAGAGACATATGGATTGGTTGCTTCCCGCACACACCCCTACTGGGCTGGAGACCGAGCCTGCAACCAAGATACATGCCCTTGACCGGGAATCAGACCCTTTGGTGCATGGGCCTACACTCTAACCCAGGGGTGGGCAAACTTTTTGACTCGAGGGTCACAATGGGTTCTTAAACTGGACCGGAGGGCCGGAACAAAAGCATGGATGGAGTGTTTGTGTGAACTAATATAAATTCAAAGTAAACATCATTACATAAAAGGGTACGGTCTTTTTTTTTTAGTTTTATTCATTTCAAATGGGCCGGATCCGGCCCGCAGGCCGTAGTTTGCCCACGGCTGCTCTAACCACTGAGCAAAACTGGCCAGGGCAGTAATCTGTGTTTTAACACGGCCTGCAGGTAACTCTAGTGCGTGGTAAAGTTTGAGAAACACTGGTGTAGTGGAGCATTACCCATTCTTTAGCTTATAGCGGAATCCCAGGGGAAGCTAGTGAAAATTACAAGTAACTGGGCCCTTTCCCAAAGATCATTGGCCAGGGAATCTGCATTTTCATTAGCTTTTTAAGTGATTCTCACATAGGTGTCCTTGAACCACAGTTTGAGACATGTGTATCTGTCAATCAGGCTAAGAATGCCTTGTCAATCTGACAGAGCAGACCAAACTTCTCTAGGAGAAAACAAAAAGTTTGCTTACATAGGTAGTGTTTATTTTTTTAAAAAGTGTTCAGGGTGTCTGAATTAGATGAACTGCCCACACTCTTCTCATTTCCCCAAATTCAATCCTTCCAGCTCAGAAGAGATAACCCCCTGCCAGCTCATTGGGACTCTGATGCTGGGAATAGCACAGTAGATCTGGTTTTAACCTCGCTCCTGACACCAGGAACGCAATCATAGCATTACGAGTACACGAGCTCCAGAGCCTCCGGGAGAAAATACAATTTCTGCCTCATCAAGTTTTATTGATCAAACACAGATGTAGTTATATTATTCATATGACTTTCTGAATTTGTTTTTTTGTCTTTTCCAACTTTTTAACATAATCTTTCTCTCCTTATGGGATAAGTAATCATGCGAGGTACATTTAAATGAACAAAGATTCAATTTTTAAAATTTATTTCCAGCGTGCGATGGAAAAGTAGAAAATAATAATGACAACAGCAGAAGACCTGTAGTTCTCTTCAACAGTGTCTTGCAAACTCACTTGCCTTTCTCCACAGTGTAGTAGTATATTGACCCACTCCATGTTACCCATACCCTGGCCGGCATGGCTCAGTGTTTGAGCATTGACCTGTGAACCAGGTGGTCACAGTTAGATTCCAGGTCAGGGCACATGCCCAGTTTGCGGGCTCGATCCCCAGTGTGGGGTATGCAGGGGACAGCCAATCAATTATTCTCTCTTGTCATTGATGTTTCTCTCTCTCTCTCTCACCCTCTCTTTCTCTCTCCCCCTTCCACTCTGAAATCAATAATATATATATAATTATACATATTATATATATTATACATAATCTTTTTCTCCTTATGGGATAAGTAATCATGTGAGATACATTTAAATGAACAAAGATTCAATTATCCTATATAATAAAGAGCTAATATGCTACTTAGACTGAACAGCAGAACGACCATCCAGACGACCTTCCGGACAAAGCCGGGGCTGCGAGGGCCAAGGCAGCTGTGGCTGCCAGGGCCGAGTCCCTTGCACAAATTTCGTGCATCAGGCCTCTAGTATAAAATAAATCTATAATAATAAAAGTGTAACATGCTAATTAGACCAGATGTCCTTCTGTACATCCTTCCAGACAACCTTCTGGATGAAGGAGAGGTGGGGCTGAGCCCCTTGCATGAATTCTGTGCATCAGGCCTCTAGTAGATAAATAAATAAATACAATAAAATACAATCCTAGCAAAATACCTTCAATATCAATCTGAGGAATTCTGTTTGTACCAACAGAACAGGAGTATCTGAGATTCTGAGCCCCTAGAAAATCAAATAAAAATCAATGCAGGTACAAGTTGATTGTTATGAATATCTGAAATAGAAGTCCTATGCAAATGTATTCCTTCTTTGCTTCATCCAGCAATACCATGTGTAAACTGCCTAAGGGATATATAAGAATTTTGTATACGAGAAGAAGGCATATATACTCAATATTTATTAAAGCTCCAAAATGGCAATACCAATTTATCAGCAGTAGGATAGAACACTTCATTAAGGTTCTATTTAATACAACTACATTAAGGTATATTAATACAACTTAGTGAAAACAGTGGACTCCTACAGTAGACAGCAACAATGGTGAATCTCAGGCAAATGAGACACAGTGTGGTTGTTGGTTTCATGTATATTAAATTATGTTAAAAAAAACAAAACAGAAATAGCCCTAGCTGGTTTGACTCAGTGGATAGAGCATCAGCTGCAGACTGAAGGGTCCCAGGTTCGATTCTGGTCAAGGGCACATACCTTGGTTGCAAGCTCGGTCCCCAGCCCTGGTCAAGGCTTGTGCAGGAGGCAACCAATCAATGTGTCTCTCTCACATCGATGTTTCTCTCTCTGTCATTCCTTCTTCCTTCCACTCTCTCTAAAGTCAATGGAAAAAAATCATTGGGTGGGGATTAACAACAACAACAATTTATTAAGAATAGTTACCCTTTGGAAGCTAGTGATTATGAAGGTGGACATTTGGGTGGGGGAATCCTACAGTTCTAGAAATATTATGTTTCTTCATTTGGTTGGTTACATGAATGCATATATTTTGTGGTACACCTTTTATTTGTGTCTCTTTCTCTCTCTCTATTTTTTATATTTCAGTGATGTATTAGAACAAAAGAAAGATAATGGGTACCAAATGAGTTGAATTTTTGTTTTATTTATACTAGTAACAAGTAGACCCAACCTTACAGGCTAAACTTGGTAGCCAGACTAAGGACCCAAGCACAATCTAAATTTCAAGAACCTGGATAGCTTAGCATTTAGGATAAGTGATGACCTGTTCCCCAGTCACAGGCTCCATGGGATTTGCTGCCAGATGTAAACAGATGGAAATTCCCTGGAATATCTTAAAATAATTTGACAGTTTTAGGATAAGTGATGACCTTTTCCCCAGTCACAGGCTCCATGGGATTTGCTGCCAGACGTAAACATGGAAATTCCCTGGAATATCTTAAAATAATTTGACAGGAGTCACCAAGAGAAACAAAAGACTTGCAATGCATAAAAGCTCAGTTGGACCCTATTATGCCTGACACAGACTTCTTCCTTGAGAACTCAATGCCTCGGAAGCACCTTCCAAGATCCTTCCGAAGTCTCCACTAAGAATGGACAAGCCTAGAAGGTATTGGCCCTGCTCTGATGAGATTTACAGCATTCACTAGGTACCCTTGGAGGGAATAGGTCCAGGAACTCCCTCATATGCCAAAATCCCCAGATGCTCAATTCCCCTACTGGGTCCTCCACTCTGTGGGTTCCACGTCCGCAGTTTCAACCACTGCAGATGGTGTGGTTGCTTGCATTTCTGGATGTGGAACCTGAGGTTATGGAGGACTGACTTTCCTTTTGGTGTGTTTATTTTCCCCATTGGAATGGAGTCTTACATTCTGACTGGGAGGTGATTGAGCAGTTACGTTACCATCTGCCGTAAAATCTAGGTGCTGTGTGACGTACCTTCTCTTTTGTGGTAACATAATACAGATACCCCAAAGCTTTGTCTGCCTGCTTTCCCTTCTTATTTTATATCTCTCCCCGCCCCCCAAATCTCTAACTTTCAAAATGTCTCTTGTTCTTTTTTCATCAATTTAACTCTTTCCTTCCACTATTAATCATGATGCCTCTTCTCTCTACAGAAAATGGATCTTTGCATTGCAGCAGATTCCTTTCAATAAGGCATAAAATATTTGCTATTATAATAAAAAATAGCGATATGCCATTCTAAAGTGGGAGAGCTTGGGGAAGGTAAACACACATTTAAAATAAATATTTGGTGTTAAATAATGAGTCAAAGGAGGGTAACGATCTGAGGTTAAACCCCTAACCCAGTAGGAGGCATTAAAAGAGGGTTTCCAAAACGGATTTGTGTCTTTCCACCCAGCCTCGATTCATACCCCACTGAAGCCTCATTATCTCTTCTCTCTTCTCTCTATCCCCTTTAGGGTGTAATTTATAGCAAGGCTCATGATTTGGAGTTGACATATTTGTCTGGGCATAGAGCAAGAAAAGTCATTAGCACTCATCTTTTTTATACTACTATTAAAAAGTGGTTGAGGTATAATGTCAAAATGTGTGCATTCATCTAAGTTAGACAGCTCTAAGTAGCAACACCAAAGCCAGATTTCACTTTTCTGGAAGTCAGCAATCTTCCCATAATGTTGTACTGTCTCCCATCTGCTGAGGAGAAAAATGTATCTGAAGCATTTGACACATCAAAATAGTGAAATATTTTCTATTATTATGGCTATGTTCATAATTTTCATTAAGTGTTTATTATAAGCATTCCACTTATGTTGTCTCATGGGCTATTTAGAATCTGTGGGGTAGCCCTGATTATGATCTCTACCTTACAGATGAGGAAGCAGAGCCACAGACTGGTTATACAACTTAAGAAAATGAATAGAGAAGGTGAAGGGATTAGCTAAAGAACCTATGTGCATACCCCATGGACACGGACAGTGGTTTGGTGAAGGCCAAGGGGTGGGGAGGCAGGAGTGAGTAGAGTTGGCAAAGGGTGGGGAAAAGGGGGACACCTATAATTATGTCAAGATTAAAAGTTTTTAGTTAAAAAAGGAAATTAATAAGGTGATGCAGTTAGCAAGCAGCTGTATGGAAATTTGAACCTGAAGAGTGAGGAAAAGTTAAATAACATATATTCATTTTTTAAATGTACAACATAATATCAAGAATGTAAAGCTGCACAGGACAAAGAAATGGAATGAATAACTGTAAAATATTAATAATTATTGAATTTGCATGGTGGGGCTAACAGTTGGTATGTTTTACTTATTCCTGGTTCTGTCCACATTGCCAATTGCATTTAATAAGCCTGTATTAATTTTATTATAAAAACAAAACACGTCCAGCCAGTGTGCCTCAGTGGTTGAGTGTTAACCTATGCACCGGGAGGTCACGGTTTGATTCCCAGTCAGGGCACATGCCTAGATTTCAGGCTGGATGCCCAGTAGGGGGTGTGCAGGAGACAGCCGATCAATGATTTTCTCTCATCATTGATGTTTCTATCTCTCCCTCTCCCTTCTTCTCTGAAATCAATAAAAATATATTTTAAATAAGCAAACACATTTCTTTTTTAAATGGTGCATATACCAAAAGAAAATCTCATCTCCGAGACGACCTAGGACATAGAGTCCCAGTTATAGTCATCCTGGGGCTGTTGACTGTAGATAACATGTTCAAATATGGGTCTGCCACATGCCCATTATTGAAGACAAAGCTGGTCAGTTTTCAGGGGAAAAATGGAGATTAATGACAAAAAGGGAAAAAATATTGTGATAATCATTTCTATATTGTCTTGATCATGGGTGGGGGTGGAAAAAGGGGGCCAAGAAACAGGTAACCATGTTTTATAAAACCTGGAATCAAGTACGTATTCCCTTTACCAAATATTGTCCTTCATCTCCAACTAAATTATGGACCTTACATACCCCCAACTAGAAATAGCCATGATAATTCTGCACCGAAACTCTCCAAGGAGAAGGAAATCAAAAACAGAAATTGAGTAAAATCTGCTCAGGACATCTGGTTCCTAAAAGCCGGAATTTTAGAATCAGAATATTCATGGGCCATGTCAGGGTCCAACGCAGGTGCCTCTGCCAAGGAGGGTGTCGCTGTTCACAGGACATGCAGGGAGCTCTCAGGCACACTCTTAGACATTTCATTTGCACCCCTGCTTTGTGAGGTTTCAGAATCAGAGCTGGCTTCATTCAGCTGGAGTCCTGGATTTTTTTCTGAGAGCAAATCTCCTGGGATCCGTTGCCTGTTTTTGGCCTATGCCACTTCTCCATTGACCATCGACTCGATAAATACTCAATTGAGTATTTGCTGTGCCTGCAGTGGAGAAAAAGAGAAAACGGTTGTTAATCACGAGAAATAGCACGAGACAGTCAAATGATTGCAAGTGATTCGAGCAGGGGCCGTGCTCCGATGGAGTGGAGCACAGGCCGCTCTAAGAGCATTGAGCAGACTGGGTAGCCTGCATTCAGACAGGTCTGGGAATGAATGAGGAGGGGGGCAAGGTGGCTGCCTTGAGGAGATGTCCCCTGAATGCAGCTTGTTGGAGGGGTAAGGAGGGAGGTCATCGGGGGCAAGGTTTACCAGACAAAGGAGCAGCATGTCTATTTCTAAAGAATAGGGTTCCAAAGCGGAAGGGACAGGACTCCTGATGTTTGCTAACGTGTTTTAACCCATCGGCACGCGCTCTTTTCCATCCCCCGGAAAGGAAAGCATCCGGGCAAGATTTACAATTGGTGCTGTCAGTTTATCAGGCTGGAGCAGGTGTCGGGAGCAGCAAGAAATCAAGTCCAGAAGGAACAAAATCAGAACTAAGAGTAGTAAGTAATGGCCATGGCAAAAGGCCACCCGAGACCGCACAACAGAACCCGCGCATGAAAATGAAACCCAGACCTTGTATTAGAGGAACGGTTGTAAAAAACTCAAGAGCAATTAAAGATTCCTGCAGGGTCGGCTCTGCTTGGGCATCGATATAAAAATAGCAATTGATTTCCCCAAACAGACACAATCTCTGTCACTGGAAGTGAAAAATCGACACGGTCCAGTAAATCATCTGGAATATGGCCAAAACAACCAGGGCAACATATTATTTATCTTTTTAAACATTTTTGTTAAATTTATTGGGGGTGGCATTGGCTAATAACAGTATGTAAGTCTCAGGCATACAATTCCATACATACATCATCTGTGTATTGTATTGTGTTCCCAGCACCCAACGTCAAGTCTGTCCATCACCATATACTTGACCCCCTTTACTCTTTCCTCCCCACCCCCTTTTCCTCTGGTAACCACCATACGTTTGTGTCCATAAGTTTTTGTTGTTTGTTCATTTTGTTTGTTTGCTGCTTTCTGCTTTATATCTCACATATGAATGAAATCATATGGTTCTTGATGTTTTGTGTCTGACTTATTTTGTTTAGCATGATATTCTCAAGATCCATTCATGTGGCTACATATGGCAGTGTTTCATCTTTTCTTATAGCTGAGTTGTCTTCCGCTGTATATAAGTACATGGTCATAGCAAGGCTGAGAGATCACAGATTTGTTTGGAAATCTAGTATGGGAAAAATAATCATGGTAGTTTTGTCAAGTCATCTTCAATTTAGAGGGAGTTTAAGCTTCCATCACATCAGTGTTCCTCAGTCTTTAAGAGAGAAACTTCTTTCTACTTTTTGAACTCTCTATTCTTTAAAAGACCTTTCTGGGGAAAAGGAAATTTATTTCAATAATTTTATTATGAACCTAACCTGTCAGTGGCATTTGAAATAGTTATTTTTCTTATTATAAAAATAATACATGCTCATTGTAGAAAATACGAAAGGCATATAAAATTAATATCAATTATAATCACATTGATTATAAAATTAACATCACAGTTAACATTATAGTATATGTTCTTTTAGTATTTTTTCCTATATAATCAGTGGCATATATAGTATAATTGAAACTATGTAAAATTTATATCTTGCTTTTTTTTTTACTCTAATATGTAATAAAGGTCTTCCCAAGTTGTTAAAATAATAACACAAGTCCTACGCGGTTTGGCTCAGCGGTTAGAGTGTCAGCCCACGGAATGAAGGGTCCTGGGTTTGATTCTAGTCACAGGCATGTACCTCAGTTGCAGGCTTGATCCCCAGCGGCCCTGGTCGGGGCCCGTGCAGAAGGCAACCAATCAATGTGTCTCTCTTACATCAATGTTTCTCTCTCTGTGTCTTCTCCCCTTTTCTTATACTTTCTCTAAAAATCAATGGGAAAAGATCCTTGGGTGAGGATTAACAAAAAACAAAATAACAACAACAAAAAAGAAACCACAGATAAATTTAAATGCTTGCATAGATTCACCTTGTGATCTCACCATAAATTACTTAACAATTCTTTAAATAGTGTGTGTGTGTGCCTGTGTGTGTAGTGAATGAAATGGATACAACCAAATAACCAAAATGCATTTACAGAGAACATTTCTAAAATATAAATCAGTGTATGCATCTCTGATATTTGTCTTCAGATCAATTCTTGCAATTATTGGTTAAAGGATATAAATATTTTAAAGCAGAAAATAATAATTAGAATTTGCCTAAATAAATTGCATGGGCTACTGGATTTTGTGATTATATAAGTCAAAGAGATAAAATTTTCAAAAAGTTTGAAAGAGAAAAAGAATGGAGTAAATAAACTTAATTAAATTAATTGTATTTGGAAGGAGATCATAGGAATTAATAAATCTTAGGAATCTCCTTCCACTGAAATTTTAGTGGAGACACAAAATGGGGTAATTTATCCATATGTATTTTGATTTTTTTATGGTTTAAAATAGAACTAGTGTTGACAGAGTTCACCTTTCGGTAACTATTGATTTTAGCTTTTGTGAACTTCTGAAGGAATGAATGAGCCGACCAGTAGCCAGGTCATTTGATGTGTGGTTTTACAGGTTTATGTGGAAGACATATTTTAAGTCTTTGCATTCCTCTCTGAGATCTCTAGAAGTATCTATGTCATTCATGCTGATTATCTTAGAAGACTGTACATTGATCAGTGAGTTGATTGTTTATGTAATAGGCTTTAACATTTAAGAGATATAGCTAAATGCATAGCATACATTTATAAGTGTAATCAACTGGGTGTATTGGCTTAAAAATTAAAGCTAGGAAAAATTAAAGCTGAGTTCCAGAAAGCATGTTTTCAATTTTACATCCTGGTTTTATTTTATTTTTATTTAGTCCTCACAACAACACTGTGGAAATTTCTTCTTCCAATTTGTTTATGCATGAATACAGTGAGGCTTCATGTATTATTGTTAGCAGATTATTTGTGAATAGGATATTTATGTTTAGTCAAGCAGACATTCATGGAATAGCCACCACATAGCAGACATTATTGTTAAATTCTGTGGGTAAATAATGAGTCTGCCCAAGGCTCCAAGCCTTGTTCTGGAGACAGAAATACAAAGAGTTATTTTTAAGTGCAGACACAAAATGACTCCACAGGAAGCCAAGAAATGTTTCTGTGGAATATGATGGAAGATTTAAATCTTTGTACATTAGTAGAATTTAGCCAGATGAAACTGACTTGAGTGGATGAAAGTTCTTGCCTGTGTGACTCGCGGTATGACCTCTGAGAAAGTTTCCCACTTCTGTCTAAACAGAATGTCCTTCAAACTCTGTGCTGAGCATTGGGCTAGCTCAGTGGTCGGCAAACTCATTAGTCAACAGAGCCAAATATCAACAGTACAACGATTGAAATTTCTTTTGAGAGCCAAATTTTTAAAACTGAAACTATATAAGTAGGTACATTGTTATTAACTTAGTTAGGGTACTCCTAAGGCTTAGGAAGAGCCACACTCAAGGGGCCAAAGAGCCGCATGTGGCTTGCGAGCCGCAGTTTGCCGACCACGGGGCTAGGTACCTCACTTGCCATGCACATTAGTAACCCACAATAGCCCTGAATGTGGAAACTATTTGTCCCATCCCACAGGTACAGAAATGGCACCTCAAAGAGATTCACCAATTTAGCACATTTCACTTAGCTCCACCTTAAATTCAGACTCACATTAGTCAACTCCTGAAGCCCTCAAAGTGCTTACCATTGCAGGAAGCTGCCTGAACCACATAGAACATTTGGCAACTGTACAGTTGCTACCTGATGTAGACTGAATGTGTTTCCCCTCAATCCCCCCCCAAAAATTCTTAATGTTAAAACCTAGTCTCCTGTGGGATAGTACTTGGAAGTAGCAGCTTTGAGAGATGACTGGGTCATGAGGGTGGAGCCCTCATGAATGGGGTTAGTGCCTCATAAAAGAGACCTCAGGAACTCCCTTTTACCTTGCACCATGTGAGGACACAGGGAGAATATGGCTGTCTGTTAACCAAAAACGGGCCTTCAGCGGGCACTAGATTTTCTGGGACCCTGATCTTGTACTGACCGGTCTCAAGAGCTGTAAAAGTAGATGTCTGGTGTCCATGGGCCCCAGAATTTGGCCTTTTGTTATGGCAGCCTGAGTAGTCTGTATGTGGCACAAGCTGGGGGCTGTTCAGCCTCTAGTCAGCACAATGGCTGGGCCATTGTCTGTGCCCATTGACTAGTCAATGCAAAAATGAAAATCAGAAGAGGTCCTGGAAGGAAGTTGAGTGTGAGTGTGAGTGTGCGTGCGTGCATACGTGCGTGCGTATGTGTGTCTCTCTGTGTGTGTGTGTGTGTGTGTGTGTGTGTTTATGAGGTTTATGTTGGGGTGTCAGAACTGTGCCAGGCTTTAAAGAATTACTTCCCAAACTGGCACTCCATAAGTCACTAAAATGGAATGGGGCAGAACTACCAATCAGAATCTATAGGGATATCCCGATTATTATCTTCTTCTAACTTTCTTAAATCTTTATTGTTTTCCAAGACAGCAATGTTCCCTGGTTAAAATACAGTCTTCCTCCAATGTAAGTAGGATCCATGTCTTTCTCTCCCACCTTTAAAATGAATGGGAGGCATATCCGTCCACTAGTAAGCACTGGGGGGAAAGACACATGCTTAGGATGCTCCAAACAAAACAGAAGGCACTTAGCCGTGGTTGGCAGTGAGTCACCTTACAAGCTCTGGATTTTGTACTCTAGGATCGACGGTTATGCAATAAATAAATCCAGCACTTACTTACATCATCGCAGTAGGCTTTTTGTTTTCTTGTTTGATGCCAAATGGAATCCCAGCTGAAGTAGATTCCAATCAATGGACGCAGAGGGGTTAGCGTTGGGAAGATACTCAACTTGTCTAGAGAAAATAGAGTCGTGGTACACCCTATCAGAACAGGGGCAAGTATGAGAACCATGATTCGGAACAAATATCAGCTTCCAGATTAGAGATCAGTGAAGAAACAAAACAGGTCTGAAGGAGCACGCCCGTCACACAGGCTAGGAATGAAGTGGCTTGAGGATCCTGGCAGCAGTTTCCTCATCAAAGCTCAGAGAGGAGGACCTCCAAACAAAACAGAAGGCACTTAGCCGTGGTTGGCAGTGAGTCACCTTACAAGCTCTGGATTTTGTACTCTAGGATCGACGGTTATGCAATAAATACATCCAGCACTTACTTACATCATTGCAGTGGGCTTTTGTTTTCTTGTTTGATGCCAGATGGAATCCCAGCTGAAGTAGATTCCAGTCAATGGAAACAGAGGGGTTTGCATTGGGAAGATACTCAACTTGTCTAGAGAAAGTAGAGTCGTGGTACACTATATCAGAACAGGAGCAAGTATGAGAACCATGATTTGGAACAAATATCAGCTTCCAGATTAGAGATCAGTGAAGAAACAAAACAGGTCTGAAGGAGCACGCCCGTCACACAGGCTAGGAATGAAGTGGCTTGAGAATCCTGGCAGCAGTTTCCTCATCAAAGCTCAGAGAGGAGGACGTGCTGGTCCCATGACTCCTCTGCAGTCACTGAAATGAATAAGACCTTCAAGTTCCAAACTCCCCTGTGTCTCTTGCTCAAGATTCAAGTTTCAAAAAGACATCCTCCGATGTGATAACCACGCATGGGGCCAGGTGGGTCCTTGAAGCAGCGAGAGGACCACTCTGTAAAGCACATGGTTGTCTAACACTGTGGCTATACAGCTGCAACTAGTACAGAACAATATCGAATGTAAACTGTAATTGAGAAATAAATTTTAAAAATTATGACAGCAAAGGATAAGTAAATAAGAGACATCATCCAATGTGCTGGGCTTGGCCATGTGCCTCTGCTCAGGATGCACATATGTAGTTTCAGGGAAAGCGTGACAGCTAGAGATGCCAAAGTAGACAATTGAAAACCCTTCTCACAAGAGTCGACTGATGTGCTGGGCTGGGTCATGTGCCTCCGCTCAGGACGCACATATGTAGTTTCAGGGAAAGTGTAAACAGCTAGAGATGCTGAAGTAGACAATTGAAAACCCTTCTCACAAGAGTCGACTCAAAGGGAAACTGGGGTAGGGAGAATAAGTTGAATTCTGAAGGGTCAACAACACACCCAGTGTCCAAGCAATCCCCTGGCACTGCCTCTGCTGGTTGGACCCCTTAATCATTCACAAACCCTATTGTTTTAGGTGACAAAGTGAGAATTCTTACCCTGGATCTTCCCATGATGCTGTGAGTGCTACAGGTGCAACAGAGGGGATGAGAATGAAGGAATGAGTATCCTAGACTATGGCTGAGGAACTTGGCTCCTACACTTAAATTCTCTTACAAATAATCCCCATGGATCCACGCATGCTGACAGATAGGGCACAGCAACACTTTAATCGCCATTGGCTCTGGGCCTAATACAAGGAGGTCATAAAAGCAAATTCTACTGGGCTTCGTTTTTATAGGCAATAGCAAGCCCTGTGAGCTTTAATGCCCACTGTCTATTTAGATGGTCACGGCTCAGAGCTGGTATTAAAAGTAGCTAGGAATACTTGTTCTGAAGTGTTGAAATATATGGCAAATGACACTGGAACATGCGCTTAGTCCAGACCAATCCTATATTGCACTGACCTTCGCAAAATCAGTCCTGTTCCCCTTGGTAGCTTCATTTCCAGTCCCCTTCTTTGTCTTACTCCCCGTAGTTCCAACCTGATTTTGGTGGCAGGATTCGGTAGGAAGCAGCTGCCAGGTTTTAGGTGCGTTTGCCTGAACGTGTGATCGGTTTCGCTTCTGGGCACCCCAAACAAACCTATTTTTCATTCCGTTTTCTTTGCAGGCTCATTTTCATTCCAGCGCCCTGTTCAACTCAGACACCATCAAGTACTTTTCCTTTGGAAGACAATGAATGTATTATTCTGGGCTTGCCTGTTTTGAGGGCTGAAAAGAGAGCTTGGGGTTTTCTTACACATTAAAAAGCAAATACTGTATTCCAGACACCAGGACTTTTGTGTCAAGGAACATAAAAAACACTGCAAAATTAATCATAGGAGGGGGATAAAAGCTACATCGGAGGCATGTTCACAGGGCCACTGTTGGCTGTTTCAGATGAGGGAGAATTTCTGAATTAAACTCACTTAAACAGGCAAGTGGGTTTTGACCTTTAGAATTTAGCCAAACATTTAGATCCCCTACCTTCTGCATCTCTGTGTGCATAGAAGGCACTGATCTCAGCTCCCTGCCATTAAAATTTTATCAAATATTCTGTGTGTCGTTTTTCTGGAGCATCCATGAGACTGCAGGCCCCAGCTGTGGCCTGTGGCACCATCAAATTCTAACTCGGCGTCCAGTTTTTATGGGCAAGTACAAAAGGGAATATATTTTCACAACCACCATAGAATTATATGTTCTCTTGAACTCAGACTTAACTCAATATTAATGGATGATAAAGTAGAGTATTTGCCCAAGTTCCTACCTTGTGAGAGAGCCTTGTTCTAATGTTGACTTCCAGATACGATTTTTAAAAATTTATATATTTTTATTGATTTCAGAGGGGAAGGGAGAGAGAATTATGTATCAGTTGCCTCCTGCATGCCCCTAACCATGACCTCCTGGTTCATAGGCGGACACTCAACCATTGAACCACACTCACCAAGCCGAATGTGATTTGCTATCCATGGCTGTGGTTCTTTTCCTTTTGGATGGTTAATAATCATCCTAAGAACTTGAAAAATATATACTCCCACAAGATATTGTAGACCTCCTGAAGTAGATATTTTGTGGCAGCACCGGAATCCTTATTTTTTTTATAGGGCACTCTGAGTGATTTTGAAATAGATTGTCCTGGAACCAAACTTTGAGAAATACTAATTTTTTGGATTATATTTATAACACTAATTGGAAAAACTATACTATTTTATGACTTCTTATGAGTACGTATTCCAACAACTTCATAATCTACACAGGTTTGAAGACTTTAATTTTTCCAATGATGTTTTAACGATCCAATTGCTCCATCTCTTCTTGGCCTTATATTTTTATCTTTTTAAAAACTTTAACCATTAAATAAACTAGATTTTCTTGTGTGCTAAGGGTTTGGTGGAGAAGAATTCTTTTACTTGTGGCTGTCACCATAAAGATAACCCAGACACTCATGGGTTAACCCTGCTGACTGACAGGCTGGGTAGCCAGGATTTCGTGTTTCATGCAATCTAAGGGCCTCTGGAATAATTGGTTGTCTTTTCTCATCAACATCAATGGAGTAAAGAGGGAGACATAGCACCTACGCTGTGAGGTTTTATTTTCTCCTTGCTTTGTCCTATTCTTAACAAGCAGGACCCAGAAAGTGTTAGAGCAAAGGGGGGGAGGGGGTCAGGAGAGAGATTAAAAGCATATGACTAGAAGAGCACGTCTTCTTAGAGCCATCATCATTCTATATGGAGAAATCAGGTGGATATGATATCAAATCCCAATCTCAGTTGCCTTGAGCAACTACCTTCATCTCCCTGACACTAAATACTGCTGCCGTCAAAACTGACTCAAGACATAGCTACTGGTCAAGAGTCTTACAGGAAATAAATATTTCAAATAGGTCCAAGCATTTGGTATTCACCAGAATGACTGTAGAGTATTTTCACATTTAGGAATTAACATTAACATTGCATCAAGCACTTTGGTTAGCGATATTTTTCATGTGTTAATGACTTTACTAGTTTGATTTTCAAATGGTAGTTTCACCTCATGTGTTGAACAGTCATTGCAGTATATATTTCCAATGATAGGACATAGGTCATGTGGTAATTAGGCCTGTACTTTGTTTTCAACTTAATTGGGTGGCCAAAAATAACATGAAATTTTCTTTAAGGGTGAACGTTCATACTGTTCAACTTGTCTGCCTCTTCTATATCAATGAGATTAATTAACAGATCTATATTTAATGACATTCTAGATGTATAAGTTAAAATTTTTTTAAATATATTTTTATTGATTTCAGAGAGGAAAGGAGAGGGAGAGAGAGATAGAAATATTAATGATGAGAAGGAATCATTGATTGGCTGCCTCTTGCAGGCCCCACACTGAGAATTGAGCCCACAACCCAGGCATATGTCCTGATGTGGAATCAAACCATGAACTGGTTCAGAGGTCAATGCTCAACCACTGAGCCATGCAGGCTGGGCTAAATTAAAATGTTTTACTGGTTCTAATATACTGTTCTTCACATAAATACATCCTTGGCCATACAATTAAATTTATTTTAAGGGATTACCTTTAGCCTCTTTCCCACTGTGCCATATTGTCAATTCCTAAAAATATATATTACCCTGAGAGCAAAAATCCACTAATTCATATTTGAGAATCATTGTTTTGTGGAACCTCAAACTCTGTCTACCTTACACTCAGCTTGAGTGTTGTCATTTTTTGGAATACTTCTCCAATATTCTTCCCTTTCTCCCATTGAAGCCAAGCCACCAGGTAGAATCAATAGGTTCTATTTTTGAGTGCTCATGGTAATCTTCCCAAACACCTGTCAGATCATTTATCATTGCAGTTGGGCACTGAGTACTATAGAAGAAGATGCTCTGGATCCAAAGGTGATTAAGAAAAAGACCTTGGGCACTGAGTCCTATAGAAGATGCTCTGGATCCAAAGGTGATTAAGAAAAAGACCATGCTCTCCATGAGCTCATCTCATAGGGGAGACTGGTGATTAATTGTATCACAGGTAACAAAGAGTCAGTGGGAATGAATGAAAGAATTAATAAATGCAGTCATGTCTGGCCAGTGTAGCTCAGTGGTTGAGTGAGCATCAACCCAGGAACCAAGAGGTCATCTGTTCAATTCTTGGTCAGGGCACATGCCTAGGTTGTGAACTTGATCCCCTGTGGGAGGTGAGCAGGAGGCAATCGATAGATGATGTTTCTCTGTCATTGATGTTTCTATCTCTGTATCCTTCTCACTTCCTCTCTCTCTCTTAAAGATATAAAGAAATGCAGTTACTTGGTAGAAGTTCTAAGCTCAAATAATTCCCACTGCATTTCTTTGGAATGGAAAGCTAATAGGTATTTTCTGCTTCTAGTTATTAAACAGAGTACTTAACACTTCATAGGATATTATCTCACTCCTTTCAATAGCTGTGAAGTGGGGAAGACGATTGTTCACAGGCCATTATTTTGGGAGAAACCAATGATCAGAAATGTAATGCATCTTTTCCATGGCCACACAGTGGGAACGAACACAGCTCTGCCTCAGAGTGGAACCTAAGCTCTTCCATAAGATACTAACCCAAATGCAATATAAAATAAGGTCTACATGGGTTTCCACAGTGACAGTTTTTTTTGTGGGAATACATAAGAAAACCATAGGAAGGATTGGTATCAATTGTTGTCAGTATGGAGATGAGCTATGTGGTCTGTAAAGGATACTGCAGATTAGTCTCGATGTTCTCCCTTGTAAAATAAATCACAAGCTATAGGTTAAGCAGAAAGTGAGAAGAAATGCATGTAAGTGTACATTTTTTGTATCTATTCATTGTCCCTATAAAGTGGTACATCAGTAAATCAACTTAAAACTATACAGAGCAAAGTTAAACTCAAAATATAGTATTTCTCTGTAGATCATAAGATATTCTACACATAGACAGGATGAACAGAAAAGCGTAATGTAATCAAGACTTTTTTGTTTTTAGCAAGAATTACCAATTTGTATATAATAGGTGCCTCCTATACTAACCTATTTTCCTACGGTTTCGTAGATCTGAACAAATCAGTATCAATCTTTTGCTGTGTACTCTTCCTTGAACTGGAAACCATATAAGATCAAGAAAGCAGCTTATCTTTTATTCTTAACTAGAGGCCCGGTGCATGAAATTCATGCACTGGTAGGCTCCCTAGGCCTGGCTGGCGATCAGGGCTGATCTGGGCCTTCCCGCTACCAGCTGGAACTTTTCATCATTCTGCACCGCCCCCCCTGGTGGTCAGTGCACGTCATAGCGAGTGATCAAAATCCCAGTCTCCCAGTTGAACTCCTGGGGGGCCACTTTGCATATTAGCCTTTTGTATATATAGAAGATGAGGTCTTTTTTTTTTTTTTTTTTTTTTTAAAATTCTGCCAAGGATGTAGTAATATCTTTGAATGACCTTCTCTATTGTCACTTTATCTGAATTCAAATAATATCCTAGCACTAAGTATGTAAACCTAATTTTTTTTCTTTTTTTAAGGTCATAGAAAATAATAGATTTTGTTACCTAGTAGATTAGAAAATTAACTCGTAGAAATATTGTGAGTATTAAGTGAGGAAATGAATAAAAATCAGATCGCTGTATGCCTGGAATATAGCATGCCCTCAGCAAATCTTAGTTTTTACTATTAATATAATGATATAGTATACTTAGAGGTAGATAGGAGAGCAGATGGATAATAATATAAGAATAAATATACTTGAATTTTAAAGTCTCTTACATATGAGGTATTTAGTTGTTTTCACTTAAGCATCACAATAATATAACTGGGTGCAAATACTCCTCATCCTAATTGTATAGATGAAGAAACCTAGACACAGTGTAGCTGATCTGTTCAAATATCCAGAGTCAGAAAATGGCCATAGGACAGAAACCCACTTACGCCTGCTGGCAGAGCCCATGCCAACAACTTATCTGCTGCTCCAGATGTGAACCAAGCCTCTGACTCTCTTCAGAATTAATATACAAATTCATCGCAGGCTCTCTTCTTGAGCTCAGAAGTGACTTCACTGGTGATTCAGGTCTAGCCTCAGAACGGACTCCGAAACCAGCTCTATAGAAGTGTGTGTTGAGCCAACCCAGTGAGGGGTTTGACTTAGTTTTCCTCTGGATCAGCTGGACGTTCCTGCTCATACAATTATTTTCAAGTTCTGTCCTTCTAGATTCTGGTCTAGAAGCAAAACCACCGCCACTGCTCAGGCACTCTTGGCTCTAGCTGGCAGCTTAGATGGGAATGTCAGCCTGCCCAGTGGCTCTGCCTTGCACGTGCTCTGTCTGGAGACTGTATTAATAAGGCTTCTTCCCCTCTTCTCTTTCAGCCAAGGACCAGACAGAAAAGCAAACCTTGAAGAGTGGTCACAGCCCATGCCTGCCAAGGACTGTCCATTTCAGCGAAGTATTCTTTCTGGTAAGCCACTGGAGAGTTTCCAAAGAATTAGAGTTATCTTGGATTGTGCTGCATTTGCTAAATACATTGCCAGGCCACCAGAAGGTGGAGGGCAGGTTTAATTTGAGAATAGTTATGGCTGGTTTTCAAGGCCAAAGTGAGATACTTTTTTTTTCTTTGCTGGGAAGGATAATGCCACTCAGCCGGGTTTGACAGAAGTGTGTGGTCCACACTATGCAATTTTCAGGCAGATGGTGGACAGAAAATGTTTCCAATACAAAGATGACAACATATTTGTGTTTAAGTGCCCATATCTATGAAAATGTCTGGCTTAACATAGGCCCTCCAAAGACCATGTCTTTGACTGAACTCTACACTAGATACTTTAAAAGGGATACTGCATAGCCCTGGCCCCTGTGGCTCCTATGGAATGTCATCCTGTGCACAGAAAGTTTGCAGGTTTGATTCCCAGGGAGGGCACATACCTAGGATGCAGTTTTGATCCCTAGTGGGGGTGCGAGGCAGCTGATGGATGTTTCTTTCATACATCAATGTTTCTCTTCCCCTCTCTCTAAAATCAGTAAAAACTATATCTTTGGGTGACTATTAAAAAAATACTATGACAAATAAAAAGTAAAACTAATAAAGGAGATACTGCACAATGAGTCTCAAGAAGTAAGACTCTGGTTGTCGTCAACCCTTTGTTACCTATCCTTTTGAACATGGTGAATCACAACAAATGCTTTGTAAATAGAGGTACATGGTTGCTTTAAAAATAAGAATTGTCCTAACTGTCCTTGGTGATCCCCTGGGTATGGTGACATTTGTGATTTGACAAGTATGTGGGATTCTCTTAAGTTTGTTAGTAGCCATAGTGACTCTGGTTTTGTGGTCCAGGAAATAGCTATTATATTGGTCGATCCTGCTCCCCTCCCGCACCCCCGAAATACGCATGTGTATGGCTATACTACAAAAGTATAATAATTCAGCTTATTCAGATTCCCAGTTCTTGCCAGGCATGACTCAGACCTCCCAAATGATTAATTAAGGCCATAGAGTCCTCCTGGGAGCGCTTTGCCATGGATCGGTTTTGTTTACTTTCAAAGTGTTCAAAGTCATTGAACCCAAGCACTGATTTTTGAGGCAGGTGCCTGTAGCCCAGGCATTTTCATAACAGACAGTATAAGAGTCACCAACATAGATATATGCTCCCTAATTTGGTTTGATCCATTCACTCACTCATTCACTTATTATTTTAACACATAAATTAGGGCGTCTACAATATGCTGGGTATTCATCACTCCTCATTGATGAAAGGCAAAGTCTAGCAAGAAAGGAGCAGCCAAGATTGCAGAAAATTATTTAATACCTTGAATACCATACATTTGTGATTTGACACGTATGTGGGATTCTCTTAAGTTTGTTAGTAAGCATAGTGACTCTGGTTTTGCGGTCCAGGAAATAGCTATTATGTTGGTCGATCCCGTTCCCCCCTCCCCCCAGAAATATGCATGTGTATGGATATACTACAAAAGTATAATAATTCAGCTTATTCAGATTCCCAGTTCTTGCCAGGCATGACTCAGACCTCCCAAATGATTAATTAAGGCCATAGAGTCCTCCTGGGAGCGCTTTGCCATGGATCGGTTTTGTTTACTTTCAAAGTGTTCAAAGTCATTGAATCCAAGCACTGATTTTGAGGCAGGTGCCTATAGCCCAGGCATTTCCATAACAGACAGTATAAGAGTCACCAACATAGATATGCTCCCTGCAATTTGGTTTGATCCATTCACTCACTCATTCACTTATTATTTTAACACATAAATTAGGGCAGGGCGTCTACAATATGCTGGGTATTCATCACTCCTCATTGACGAAAGGCAAAGTCTAATGAGAAAGGAACAGCCAAGATTGCAGAAAATTATTTAATACCTTGAATACCATAGGCAAATGTGTTATTTGCCTCCACAATCTTTATTGCAGGAAGATACTGTGGTTTCATTGATGCACACACTTTTGTATATGAATCTCAAAATCGTGTTTTCTAGTCTTCTCACATTCTAGCTAAGTTAACATCCTCATCCTAGCCAGTTTGGCTCAGTGGATAGAGCATTGGCCAGAAGACTGAAGGGTCCCGGGTTTCATTCTGGTCAAGGGCATGTACCTTGGTTGCAGGCTCAATCCCCACCCTGGTCAGGAAGCAATCAATTGAGACACATTGATGTTTCTCTACCTCTCCCCCGCCCTGCCCTTCACTCTCTCAAACTAACAATAACAATAGTAATAATAATAACAATTGAAAAAATATCATCAGGTGAGGATTAACAAAACAAAACAAAAAAAGAACTAACATCCTCTAAATCTCAGATTACATTTTTCCCCACCACCCTACATGTAAAAAACTCGCTCTCCACAAGAACCTAACTGCCACCTTGACACTGGTCTGCTAGCCCTATCACAAATCACTTGCCTGGGTTAGCCCACAGAATAGGCAAAAGACCCTGGTGAAATATGTTTGTTATACTGCGCTCATCACAGACTAAAAGATCTTTTACACTGATGACCACCTCAGCCCTCCTGTACTTAGATTGTTTTAAAAGGGAGGATATTTAATCTCCCATGCTAACATACTCCCACTGTGTGATATGCTGGACTGTTGAGTGGCTAACCGATGTTGGCACAGTGGCCTGATGTCCTATAAGAGCCGGGTGGTACAGATTATCCTGGAGACATACATGCCCTTTCAGAAATCAGTGCTTGTTATGAACATATAATTGACTTAAAGAGGTAGAGTTAACTTGCTTTGGTGATACCCCAGCTCAACTTGAGAGAGCAATTTGGGAAAGGAAGAATAGAAGAAGAAAAATAAATGGCGTTAACCAAGCTTATTCAAAAAACAGAATCACAATTCTGCCCTTCAGTTTCTTGGATTTTTTTTTCAAATACTTTTAGGTGATATTCCCATAAGCCTCTCTCAGATTTACAGTAATTTCTCAATACATATATATACACATATAAAATTCTGTTAACATTATTACATGATGCATTTTTTATAACTTGGGAAAATGTTGGTGAGTGATGAATAACTGGTGTAACTATGATGATTAAAGTGTATATATGTGGTGTTTAATATTTATAATCGATACAATGGTAAATGTATAGATTTTTTTTATCTTCAGGTAAACACATTTTTTGAAATTTTATGAAAGGATATACATACTGAAAACTACACATATTGTAACTGTCTAACACCATACATTTCCACCAGCTAAATACACTCATGCAGGCACTTTTAGGGGACCGCTTCCTGCTAGCGTCTGGCCCTGCCCCGACACAGTCCAGGACATTTCACGTGTAACGAGACCTCCCGGTTCTTGACTCACCCAGGAAAAATTTCATGGCTGAGTTGCAGTGAGAACAATGCACGTTGAATTCAGGTAGTAAAAAGCAGCCAGGGTTCAGGCACTGCTGTGAGAGAGGCAAAAGGATGCATCTGAGAGGACATGGCAATTCACCAGAAAGCTGGGCACATGGTCAGTCAGTTCTTGGGATTTTAATGTGTTTCCAAGGGGGATTGTTTTTGAACTTTGTGAACCAAAATTCTGACTGCGCCTTCTGATTGGGAGGGGGTCTTGTTCCTAATATGGTCCATTCCAGAAGTGTCATGGCCTTTATCCCCCTGGGGGGGGGGTGGCGGTCCTACTTGTGGTGTCAGTTTTCATTATAATGATGGTATAATGAGCCTTGGGTCTTCTCCGTTCAATGTTTCCTCCATCTTGGATTAGTCTGGTCTCACTGGTTTTTCTTATCTGCCTTCCTGACTGTGGTGATTTAAACCATCTGCTCATAGGCATCTTCAGTTAGGGAAGATAGGGTCTTCACCATTTATTAGCTGGCTGTTGATTGCTCAACCATTCCAGCTGTTTGTTCAGCTATTTTCCTCATTCCACTTGCCAGGGAATCTTCCTGGTTTCTTACTAACCTGCCTCGGCACCATTCATGTACACAAGACACAAACATTATCCGCACCCCAGAATTTTCCCCTTCTTAATGCTTGTGTTTCCTTTCTGCACCCTCTAAACCCTACGGCCATCCTGACTTCTTTTGCATTAATAAAAATATACACAATTTATAATCTTACTTTTAGTACATAATTGCTTGTGTCTGGCTTCAGTAAATATTACGCTTGTGGTTTCATCTCTCTTTGTCTGGTTTATTGTTTTCATTCTCATAGCCATATTTTTTATCATGACAGTTGATACAGCCATAAGCCAATTATTTTAAAAGCTTATTCAAAATAAAATATGTGGCAAATTCATTCATTTCCTCTAAATAATAGCCTGTACATTAGAGACTCAATTTACTTTTATGGTCATTGTTCTCTTAAGCAGTTAACATATCGAAATTTTAGAAATACAATTAACCTAGGGTCAGATTTCCTACCTTTCAGGTAAACCATCTCCTGCTAAAGTACAGTTTTATATTTGGAACTCTTAGGTAAAGCAAAACTTATTTTGGATCATGAAATACCATTACAATCAAAACATGTTTTACTCCATTTTTGTATAAGTGAATGAAGTAACAAAAAATATGTTTATGCAGGGGTATCATTCAGTGAAAATAAGGCAAAAACCTAAGTCTCTTCTTCCCAGTAACATTCAGCCTCACTTATGGAAACTACATGATATAATAAATTAAATGGATTTAAATTTAATTTAAATTCACTGAGGGTAAACACATTCCCTTCCCTATCTCATCACTCTTTCATTCTAGCTCAGTGCTAGGCACACCTTTGCCTACACTTGTTTTAAACAACTAAACTAAAATCTAGTAATGTTTGGTGGATAGGAATGGTAGGTTGAATAATTACCACCAATAGATGTTTGTGTCCCAGAGTGTGAACATGTTATGGCATATGATATGGAGGTAAGGGTACAATTGGACTTAAGGTTGCTAATCAACTCCCCTTGAAATGGGAAGATGATCCAGAATTGTTCACATAGACCCAATGCAATCACAACAACCCTTCTCATTAGAAGAGGGAGGCAGAAGAGGAGTTGAGATTCAGAGAAAGATTTGAAGATTCTATAAGTCTGGCTTTGAAGATGGGGAAAGGGAAGAAAATGGATATTCTTCCAGAGCCACTACTAGAAGGAACTTATCCCTCCTTGATTTTAGTTCAGTGAGAATCATTTTGGATTTCTAACTTCCATAACTATAATATAATAAACCATGCTTCTCAACTGGTGATAATTTGTCACAATAGAATAGAAACAATATTATTGGTGTGAGTAATTGACTAATAAAAATTCCTTTTTCTGGATCAAAAAAAAAAGGAGGGCAATTGATAACTTTTGTTTTCTTTCTCAGAATGTGATGACTATATTACCTCCTTCCACAAAGCAAGTACAAGTACCAGATGATTCTTTAGCAAATTCTTGTCTTTAATTCCTGAGTAAGATGGCATTTTTGTAAATGAATGCAAATGTACTTCTGTCTTGGCCGGGAAATGTATGTATTGCTTGAAAGTTGAATGTGGACATGGGCAAAATGAAGGTCCTTTTTTTCTTTGCTTTTGCCAAGATAAGACTGTCTTTGTTCCCCTGCTGATGGTGTAAAGGCTAACTGATGGGGGATGGGCAAGGTACCTCTCTGACCCTGGGGCCCCCAGGTGCCTGCTAATGGAGGACTTGCCTCCGAGGCTCCTTCTCCAGAATATATCCCAGAGAGTGAGTTAAATATAGTTTCCCTACTTAAGTTTAATTATAACTGTTTTCTCGTGTTCCCATAAGAAATATTTCAGAATGTGAAAATCTGGTGCATATGGAAATAGGAAATTCATCAGGGCCGTGGGGTACCTTGCTTCGCAGTAATGTAAGGAGCCTGTTTCGTTTTGAATGCCAAAATTGTTCCAACAAATCTGGAGTTTTGTCACTGAGTGAGAAATTAGAGTTAAATACTCAGAGCTGGGAATGGCACTGAAACACATAGATGGAAAATAACCAAAGAGTAGAGGTAGCCCTGCTCCTTATTCTTAAATAATAAATTATATGATAATGAACGTAAAAGCCCTTTAAAACCTACTTACAAAAATGGCCTGCAATGTGAAGCCAGCAAAGATTTGCAAAATAGCTTAATACTGCTTTTTTTATGTTGAAATCCTACCTACCCTTCCCACCCCCCCTAAAATGATGGTATTAGTTGGTGGGATCTTTTTTTTTTTTTTTTTAAATATTCTTATTGGTTTCAGAGAGTATGGGAAGGAGAGATAGAATCATCAATGATGAGAGAGAATCATTGATCGGATGCCTCCTGCACACCTCCCACTGGGGATTGAGCGTGAAACATGGGCATGTACCCTGTCAGGGAACTGAACTATTCCTAGGTCAATGCTCAACCACTGAGCCACACCATCTGGGCCTTAATAGCAATTTGTGATTCCAGCAGAGAAAGGAGAAGACACTGCTGGCCGAGCGTGGATGCTAACATGGGGAAGAGGATCAGGCAAAGGGCTCATTAGCATTCCTACACACATGATCCATCGCCTTCTCCTTAACTTATCATTACTTGTTAACAGCTGAGCACACTTTTCTGTTCCTCTTCTATCCACTTTGACCTTTGCAAATGAGATTCTGAGGAGTTGTCATGCCAGACATAGATGAATATCCCAGAGAGGAAAGTGTTATATGCAGGGTTATGAAATGCTTTATAGATACAACAAATTCCCAGTTTTGAAAATCACATGAGACACGGTTTCCTTTTTATTCCCTTCAAGGGAAGAGCTATCTCTTCAAAAATTTTTAGAAAGTTAATCAAGCAATATTTGTATCCAATGATTATGCACTATAGGGGTTGTCAAAAGTAGGTTTACAGTTGTGAGTACACGACTTTATTCTTGTATTACATTTATTCATTATTGTATTATTTATTTGCATTGCAACTGTAAACCCACTTTTGCCCATCCCTGTATGTGTCAGTATAGATGTTTAGTAAATTTATACTTAATCTTTTTATATAACGCTCTGAGTTAATGTTATTACCCACCTTCCCAGCTAGCATACAGGTGCAGAAGACTTTACCTACTTGCTCAGTGACTGCACTAGTGAATTGTGGAAGAACCAAAGAATACCAAAGTCCAAAGCATGAAGGACTACCCGTTCTCATGTGATTTAAAGATCCCCTATGATCTCATTACCACAACCAATAACCTCCATCCACTGTTGTTGGGAAACCTGATTATAAGATTCTAATTTTTTGATGTCACTGAGCCTGATAATGGGAAGTAACAATGTGGCTTGAGATGAAATACATTGACTTACATTTTCCCAGTCCTTTTGACAATGGTTTCTCAGGTTCTGGAAGGGAATCGCCTCAGGTCTCTCAGGAGTCTTCCAGCTGCAGCTGCTAAGACATTTGTGGTGGGTTGGGACTGTGTTTTGGAAGAAGTTTTGAAAAGCACAATCACAATATAAAACTACTCATTTTATTTTCTTCAATTATACAATGGGAGATGGGGCTTATTTCATTTCATCTGGAATATAAAATTCAAGTGGGAAATCTAAGGGAAAATGGGAACACTTCTGGATGTAAGAAGCATCCTGTGTCATAGAAGAGGCAGGTACCTCCTCCATGCTTAACTGTCACACCTCAGGCTAATACTGAGAATTAGATCTCATTAATCATGAAATTCAAGAAGAGATCTAGGAATCTCATTCTGGGTATGAAGACGGGACCTCTTTTCTTACAGTACCAGGCAGAAAGCAATTAGAGGAAGCAGAATTTTAAAAAGAAAAAAATATAGGAGTATGGAGCCATACTCTGACTTCAGTATACAATCATGATAGATATCAGCCCCTCTTTTCCAAAACATGCATCTTCTGCAGGAGATGCTTTATTCTTGTGGTTTTCCTTGACAGGGAGCTGAGAATGAATGTTGGGATAGACAAGAGCATTGTATTGAGACTTGGGCGACTCAAATTCAGTTGTCAGCTTTGCACCTCCCAAACGGAGTCACCCGGTGTGAAGTATTTGACCTTCGTAGTTCTCAGTGATAACATTTGGCTAATAAGATCAAGGGAAGTACATCAAGAATAGCAGAAAAGGGCAAATCTTGTATGTCTTTTTTCTAGCAGTTGATAGAACCTGTCTTGAAAATCATGTTGTAACAGAGTCACACAGTGAATCAGTGAGGAAGGTTGCAGGGATCCATTAGTGATGTCTGCCATGGGCACAGGCTGAGAAGCATCATCGTGTCTGATAGATGTTTGTCATCCCAGGATTTCACCATCATCCAGATTAACTATTCTCAATGACTCTGACTCACTTTTCCTTACTCTTGAATAAAACTGTTTTAGATTTAGGGAGAGAATTTGGCCAAAGAAAGGGCAACATTTGTAGATTGTCTTTTTATGCATTATGCCATAACTGCCATGGAAGCAAGGAGTTTGTGTCTTTGGGTTTTACATTGTATTTATAGAGATGAGCCAATTATTGCCACATAGTAGGTGTTTAATAAACATATTATGGAACCACTGAATTACTCAGCACTGCCTCTGAAGGAATCATGTACTATATTCCATCTCCCACGGGCTTCCCCTGAAAGAAGCAGCTATTACACCAGTTTGTAATACTGGAGTGTATTTAAGACATAGAAACCAACAGAACAAAGCATAAAACATTGCTTAATGGAGTCGCTGCATCTGGAGTAATGCATATAACCCAATAAGGAGGGCATGGTACAGAGTCCAGGGATGTGTTTATATTTTAATGCTGTGACTGTTTTTAAGGTCTACTATGCAGTTTTTGTCAGGCAAGTTCACCATTCATTCACCCCAAGTTCATAACGGAGAGTGTCTGCCGTCACCAGCTGCCAGCTCACCTTAGTCCTCTTCCCACAGCTCAGGGTCATGGAGGTGGTGCATCTGGCAGATAAGTGCATAAAGGTAGAGGGAAACAGTGTGCAATCACGCCAGCCTGTCAAATGTCTGGCTCAAAAGAACAAAAGACAGACTAGCCAGTTCTAATTGACCAGAATAGTTTAGGTTTTTTCTTTCCAAATCACCCTTGGAGAAAAAAATAGTAGTTATTGGCTATTATTATTAAAACACTAAAAAATAGGCATTGCTTGCCTGGCTGCTGTGGCTCACTGGTTGAGGGTTGACCTATGAACCAAGAGGTTATTTTTCGAGTCCCAGTCAGGGCACATGCCTGATTTGTGGACTCAATCCCCAGTAGGGGGCGTGCAGAAGGCAGCTGATCAATGATTCTCTCTCATCATTGATGTCTCTCTCTCCCTCTCTCTCCCTCTCTCTCTCTTCCTCTCTCTCTCTTTCTTTCTCTCTGAAATCAATAATCTATATATATAAAAGGCTAATATGCAAAGTGTTCCCGCGGGAGTTCAACCAGGAGACCTGGAGTTCGATCGCTCGCTATGACGTGTGCTGACCACCAGGGGGCAGCACAGAATGAAGGAATGCCCCAGCCAGCAGCCAGGGAAGGGAGGCCCTGGCTGGCAGCTGGAAGGCCCCTATCAGCCCTGATCGCTGGCCAGGACTAGGAACCCTACCCATGCATGAATTTAGTATACTAGAGGCCCAATGCATGAAATTTGTGCAAGAGTAGGCCTTCCTTCCCCCAGCTGCCAGCATCGGCTTCCCTCTGGCACCCAGGACCCTGGCTTCCTTCCGGACCCAGAACCCGGGCTTCCCTCACAGCCCTGGCTTCGTCTGGAAAGTCATCTGTAAGGACCTCCTGAAGGACGTCTGGTCTAATTAGCATATTATGCTTTTATTATATATATATATATATATCCTATATAATAAAACCCTAATATGCAAATAGACTGAACAGCGGAATGACCGGTCGCTATGATGCGAACTGACCAACTGACCACTGGGGACAGACGCTCAACTCAGGAGCTGCCCCCTGGTGGTGTCTGGTCTAATTAACATTATGCTTTTATTATTATAGATATATATATCCTATATAATAAAACCCTAATATGCAAATAGACTGAACGGCGGAATGACCGGACGCGAACTGACCAACTGACCACTGGGGGCAGACGCTCAACACAGGAGCTGCCCCCTGGTGGTCAGTACACTCCCACAGTGGGAGTGCTGCTCAGCCAGAAGCCGGGCTCATGGCTGGCGATAGCAGTGGCTGTGGCAGGAGTCTCTCCCGCCTCCACTGCAGGCGGGTGGTAAGGAGCAAGGGGTCCCAGACTGGGAGAGGGCACAGGCTGGGCTGAGGAAACTCCCCAAGTATGTCGAGAGGCACTTGCATTTTTACTCTAACCTTCACAATACTTCTGTCCAGAATATTTTCAAACTCAGCCTATAGATTCCTGAATGACTGTGTCTATTTTCAGTGGGTTCTGCTAGTACTCTGCCTAATGCTTGGACTTCTATTATAGGGCATTATTTTTACATTAAGGACAATTAGGGTGCTATGACCACGTTATGAGCAGCTTCTGCCATTCACATCAGTACGGCAGGAGACTGATGTGATCATAGGCAGAGGGTGTCTGGCTTTCACATCAGGCAAAGCATCTCTTACACCAAGTGGCTTTGGCATCTGCAGTGTCTGCAGATATTTTCTTGCTGACCCCCATGTTTTCCTGTTTGGAAAACATATTTGTCAAGATCATTGTCTTTAATGTCAATTATGTCACAATTTTTATCTGTGTGATATTCAATAATTTAAATTTGTTTTACGGTTGTTTCCTCATCTGTAAAATAGGGGCATAATAATTATCTTAAAATATTAGAGTAATATATTAAATATTACAATATTCACTAATAGCGAACAGGAGTTCTATATTCTTAACATCCTCACCAACACTTGTCTTTTGTTTCGTTTTGTTTTTATAATAGCATCCTGACAGGTATGAGGTGCTATCTCACTGTAGTTTTGATTTGCATTTCCCTGGTAATTTGTGATGTTGAGCATTTTTTCATATATTTGTTGGCCATTAATATATCTTCTTTGGAGAAATAGCTATTCAAGTTCTTAGTTCATTTTTAAATTGGGTTATTAGTGGGTTTTTTGCCATGGAGCTGTAGGAGTTCTTTATATATTTTGGATATTAACCCCTTCTCAAATATATGGTCTACAAATATGTTCTCCATTTGGTGGTGGCCTTTTCACTCTGTTGGTTATTTCCTTTGCTGTGCAGAAGAAATGGTGCAGCTGCTATGGAAACCAGCAGGGAGATTCTTCCAAAAATTAAAAATAAAACTATTATATGATCCAGAAATTAAAGTTCTGAATATTTATGCAAAAGATTTTAAATTAAGATGTCAGGGAAATATCCCGTGTTCATTGCAGTAATATTTAAAATAGCCAAAATGTTGAAACGTTCATTGACAAGTGAATGGCAAAAGAAAAAGTGGTATGCACATACAATGGAATACTATACAGCCTTGAAAATGGCAGAAATTCTGCAATATGTGACAACTTGATGAACCTTGAGGACATCATGCTAAGTAAAATAAGCAATCACAGAAAGACAAATATTGCTTATGATTCCACTTAATATGACATATCTAAATAGTCAAGTTTATAGAATCAAGGAGTGCAATAGAGGGGTGGGTAAGTGGGGAGTTAATCAACAAGCATAAAGTTCCAATTAAGGAAGATGAAAAAGCTCTAGAGATCTTTTGTGCAACATTAAACCTATAGTCAATAATACTATATTTTATTCTCAAAATTTTATTGTGAAGGTAGATCTCATATTAAATATTCTTGCCACATAAAAACAATTTTAAAATAGGTATAATGACAACATGTACTTAGAATACTGCCTGCTACAGAGTTAGCCATCGTTAAATAATAAGTATTTGAAAAAGCATTATTTTTATCAGTACAGTAGAATGATCCTCTATGCTGCATGGGGTTAAAAAAAAAGTAGTTTATGGATAGAAAATCTCAAGTGCTACTGACAAGTACTTTCATGTATGAAATTATTAGTGTATAAAGAAGACCCACTGAATTTTCATTTGCTGACATTAAGTTAGAGATAAAGAAAGAAATGGAAGATTTTTGGGGATGACCTCTGACTTCTGGCAGTCTATGTGCAGTAACCCTAATGAAAGTGACTGAAGACTCCATGCATTTGTAGTGATTTTACTTAGATAGCCTCTGCAAGACCAGCCTTAAGAGAATATAATCCTTTCATCTTTTCATGGAGACTGTTCTACTAAGTATCATGTAGATGTATCACATGCTTACATAGCATCAGCTGTGAAAGCCCATAAAATATTTATGAAGAAATATAGAAGTTTTCAAAACATTCAAATATTGGCTGCAAACATTAAAATATATTTATAGGAGCTCTCTGGCCAAACAAAAGATATTTCAAAGTTTCACACTGGAAAAATTCCCAGTCAGTAATTTTATTGTTAGAAGTCCCTTCAACCAATATTTGATCTTTCACAATCTCTTCACGCTCTCATTGTGATGTGTAGGCTTTGGAAATTTGACAGTGTAGACTCCATCCTCATTTGCAGACTTAGTAACGGCTGCAATCCAAAATAGCCTTCTCAGTAATTTGGAAAATTGTCTACAGTAACACTCACTAAAAGCATTTACAATAAATATATTTTATTACAATAAGAGAAAGTATTGGCTCATTAAAACAAATTTAACCATATGGAGAGATTTTTTTTGAAAATAAATGTATGTTTTCTAGGAATGGCTCATGGAGCTATGTTGTCAGGGTCACTACAGTGAACCTGTTGGAATAATTTTTGAGCACCATTCTTCATTATTCTCACTTTTCATGAACATGGAAGGATAGGAGGAAATGATCCAATTATGTACAACTATTAATTTAAAAACTCACCATGCTATTTTAAAAACTCAATAGGTTAAACACACACATACACACACACACAAACAAAAAACCTCATAAAGATACCACTTACATCAAGTTGGTATAAGGAAAGAGGAGGACTTATTGATTCATGCAACTGAAATCCAAGTAGAAGTTCCGTCTTCCATTATAGACAAATACAAGGCTCAGTAAATGTAATCAGAGTTGTATGTGTGACTTACTTCGATATACCTCGGAATTTAAAACGGACTGATGAATGGAGAGAAGGATGAATAGATGGATGGGTGCATGAAAAACCAACTGTGGGGTAAAGTTAATTTTAAAATCTAAGTGTTTGGCAACCATGTGATTACTGTAAAATAGCTCTACCCTTTCTGTATATATGAAAATTTTTTATGACAAATGTTGTGAGAAATGTTATCAGGGCTTAGTTTCTCTGCCTTGGCACCCCTTAGTGTGTCAAAAAAGTTATAGCAGCACTAGCCTAAAGGCTATCAGATATCACTAAATAATCTATGAAATTCAAGGAAAACATTTTAGTGAATTTCATTGGTTGTCGTTGGACCACATGACCTATCTGAACCAATCACCGCAGTTAGGAGATTACAATGCTCTGATTGGCTACGAGTGAGTCATATGCTTCACTCCTGGATATAGGGTGGATTCCATGACAGAAAACAGGATTGAGAATTGGATGAGGGGCTGACTCTATCTAACTACCAAAATTGGAAGGTTTTTGTGACTTAAAATTCAATTCCTGGAAAATCATTCAGATTTGATGAGTAGACTGTTACACTCATGATAAAACACAATTTCTGATGGTAGAATGAAGCAACGGTCTAGTCACCAAAAGCCATTTGTTCTCTCAACAGGTTATGCAGTGTAATGCAAGTTAATATAATCTTAGGCATTTTACTTGATTTTGGAAGGCAGTGGTGCTGCTCCTGAAAAAAGCTGGAACAGATGAAATGAAAACAAGCGTATTCCAAGATTCTTGTGTATAAACACTGGCTCTGAAAAGCAAAAACACTGAGACACTGTTGGGCTCACTGCATTCTGTATCACAACCAAGAAGATGATTCCTAAGAATCTTTGTCCCTGGTCTACTCTCCAGTGAACACTTCCCTTGTAGTTCTGTCTTAGAACCAGGGCTCGGCTCCCAAGTATCAATCAGCTGGGTAAGAAAAGTTTTTGATAGGACTCCAAGATTGACAATGTATACTCAAACATGATCATTGAATAATTCCTATGGCCCTAGCCAAGCAACTCTCAATCTTTGAGATCTGTTACCACAATAGATACAAGTCAACCTGGATTCCTGGAAAAGACGTGGTAGGCTTTATGTTGGAAGACATGGGTTGAAATTCCAGATTAACCTTGGGCAAATAACCAAAAATAAGCCTCTTGGTTTTAATGAAGTTGTATCTCAGATGATCATTAGAGGATTAAGCAACTGTTTGTGTGTATTGCTTATACAGCCTGCTATAGAACTGGTGTGCATTAAAAAGAGATAGAGAGCCCTAACCGGTTTGGCTCAGTGGATAGAGCATTGGCCTGCAGACTCAAGGGTTGCAGGTTCGATTCCAGTCAAGGCATGTACCTTGGTTGCGGGCACATCCCCAGTAGGGAGTGTGCAGGAAGCAGCTGATCGATGTTTCTCTCTCATCGATGTTTCTAACTCTCTATCCCTCTCCCTTTCTCTCTGTAAAAAAATCAATAAAATATATTTTTAAAAAACCCAGCAAGTATTAAAAAAAAGAGATAGACATAGACATAGAAATTGAAAATCTAAGCTTTAACTATAAATAATTATTTAGTTGCTTCATTTATAGTGAAAAAAATATTTTTCATACATTATATCCTATGCAAAATCCTTGAGTAAATTATCCTATGTAATAAAAGCCTAATATGCAAATCGACCAAACAGTGGAACAACTGGTTGGCGGGGGGCAAAGCCGGCGAGCAGGTGGTGCCAGGCCAGCCAAGGCAGGTGCCAGTGGGCAGAGGGAGGGGATGGTGATGGGGGGGCGGTGACCAGTTGCGGCGGAGGGGCGATTGGGGGTGGCACCGGCTGCTCACTGGCTGGGGCTGTCCCCCCCTCAGCCCCCCCTTTGCCCAGCCTGCTTCACCGTGGAATCCCCCAAGGGCTTCTGGACTGTGAGAGGGTGCAGGCCAGGCTGAGGGACCCCCCTGAGTGCGTGAATTTTTGTGCACCGGGCCTCTAGTGATAAATAATGTTCACTTCATTTTGCAAATGAGGAAACTGAAGTTTAGCAAGTTGAATTGTTTTGCTAAATTCTACTATAGCTAGTACATAGTAGAGTTAGATTTAAACTAAAATCTGAACAACTTTGAGAATCAAAAGAGTGTGGACATAGATTGTAGATATTTTAACTAAATAAAATACTCCTAATTTTTAATATGTGCATTGAATTTTCTCTGATTCCAAAAGAGAAATAAATCTTAAGAAGAACCCAACAGGCTATGGCCTGGTAGCTCAGGAGGTTAGAGCATTGTCCCGATGCACCAATGTTGTGGGTTCAATCCCAGGTCAGGACACATTCAAGAATCAACCAATGAATTCGTAAATAAGTGGAACAACAATCTCTCTCTCTCTCTTTCTCTCTCTCAAAACCAATCAATAGTAATAAAAAGAAGAACCCAACAATGCATTTACTACTTCCTTTTATATTTAGCTCCTGTGCAAAGCAGACTCTTTAACCCTATGTAATTGTAGCCTCAAGAAATATAGCAAGTGTGGGTAATAGATTTTTCCAGTTTCTTATGGTGACTTTATCGCCATGACTGAGAATATTAAATGTGATATTCCATGGATAAAATGAGCCCTCCAGATGATAAGAGCAGCACAGGCATCGATATATTCAGAAAAGGCATGCCATGCATGGCTCAGCTTCATTCGCACCAAAGCACTTATTTTCTTTCTTTATGCCCAGTTTAGTTCTTAGTTCAACTAGACTTCCTTTTTGCTCTCGCTATAGGCTTTGATGAGTTTGGTTACAGATTCTAAGTCTCGGACATACTTAGAATCCTTTCTCAGTGAAACCACGGGAAAGAGAGCTATTCATAGCAGTTAACAGATTGCCCCAAATTGTCCATGTTGTCTAGCTGTGACCACACTCTGGGTGGCCGGGCTTGGTCACCTGGGTTCAGGACGCTGCCCTCAGGCCAGCCTTGGCGAAGCTGCCCACTCTCTCTGTCCTCCTCAGTGTTGTTATGCTCTGTAGCAACATGCTGTTCTGTTTCAGTTGAGTTTTAACTAAAGTCCCTTTTCTAGATGCAGACAATGGAAGAGCAGATGGCCCTTTCCCCAGCATGTTTTAGCCAAGATTCCACTCCTAAAACACACGCAGTTCTTGTTCAATAGCCTTAACTTTATTTTAAAGGGTACAGTTCATCTCACTTGATTTCATGTCAACTCTATTTTTTGGACTTGCTTGCAGCAAAAATCTGTCTTTCATTTCTGATAATAGTGAGTCCTAACCTTACACTAGGTCTTTGATACTCATTATGTCCAATGCTATCACAAATCTCCTAAGTACACACTCAGATTCTCTCCATTTAATTTACCTTTTGACCTCACCATTTAGCTTTAAAGAAAAATCGTCCAAAAAAATAAGCACCCTAAATTCTAATCAATGCTCTTAATGATTATATGAACTCAGACCAATAATTATTTTACTTTAAAGAGGTGGGTGTAAGACAAGAATTAGGAAGAGCCAACACATCAAACTAATACTACTTCTTTCACCCAGAACAGAGTTTATTCATTACACTTTCTTAAGTATAAAGCCATTCTTACTTTATGGACCTTGAAAAGCTGGATAAAATATACATACATTCCTACTACTTGGCTCTCAGAAGTTTCTTCCAGCTCTCACATTCTAGCTTTCAAACTATATCTGCCCCCTGGATTTTATACTAGTTTAAATGTTATTATGGATGCGGCTAATTGTATCAAATATCTTTTGAGTATCAATCACTAGATGAGTATTTAAAATACAAAAGTAAATAAAATGGCATCTTCCCTCAAGTGCATGTCTAGTTATGAAGTTCACTGGTTTAAACTACTTATTTTTATTGAGATAAGAGCATGTTTACATTTACTCTTTAGTTACATTTATGTGAGGAGAAAGGTCTTTGCGTATGTGAATTTTAAAGCATGGATCCACTCATTGAAAAGTTTTGCCAGACCGCTGTGGCTCAATGGTTGAGCATCAACCTATGTACCAGGAGGTCATGGCTCAATTCGCAGTCAGGGCACATTTCCAAGCTGTGGGCTTGATCCCCAGTGGGGGTTGTGCAGGAGCCGATTGATGATTCTCATCCTCTCTCTCTCTCTCTCTCTCTCGCTCTCTTCCTTCCTTCCTCCCTCCCTCTCCCTTCCTCTCTAAAGTCAATAAAAATATTTTTTTTTAAAAAAAGTTTTCATGAAGACAGGCATAATAGACAGATCTGTTGCCCCAAGATACTTGTGGCCTTGTGTCTGATTTCAGACAGCTCTGAGGTGGCCACTTTTTAGGCTTGCTACCACTTTTTTTCCTGCTAATAGCATTTCACCTCAAGGAGTATGACTGCATGTCTTCATCCCCTGCTCTGAGTGTTATCTGATGCAGCAGGCCTCTGCAGGACTCTGAAAGTATCCATCTGTCCCTTAGCCTCTTTCCCTATTCCTCTGCCCTCAACCCCACCACCAAAGTTAGTCCATTTCCATGTATAAGAGAACGACATAGAAGCCAGGCTCAGAATAGTCACAACAATCGAATGACAGAAGACTGAACTATTTCACGGCTTGTGTATCTTTTGGCTTAAACTCAGAAGTTCCCTGGGTACCCAGAATCTCAGGAATAAGGTCCTGAAGCACAAACTCAATCTAAGGTCAGAACTTAGCAGAAGTGTGACGCTGCCAATGTTGGGTTCTGGCTCATCATAAAGCTATCAAGACAGAGGTCATTTAGAAGAGTTGGAGATGAGAGACAAAACACACACACAGAACTATTGGAAGTGGAACAGATGCTTCCGAGTAGTTCAAGCAGTAGGTGATGGGTAGAAACACAGCCAGACACAGAAAGTATTCAGTAGATGGCCAAAGGAATATAGTAACATAAGCCAACATGGGAAGCAAAAGGAAAAGCTTTTGTTACATCCATAATAATATTTATTGAGTTTGTCTTCTTTCATTTTGCTCCTACTATATGGTAAGCTCACTGAGGCCAAGAGCTATGTCTAATCCACTTCATAATTCTGTTCCTTATGATCTGGAACATACTAAATGTTCCATGCCTGCTTGAGAAATCCACAGAGGAACTAAATGAAAGGTAGAATTCCACCACTAAGTAACCTTTAAACTCCCATATTTTCTCCCTCATGCTATCTGTCAAGCCTTCACCTTGTCATCAGTTATAGCATTTCCTTTATATGCAAATTATTTTACTTTTTAAATTTTTATGGGAAAAAGAGCCTTATTTATTCAAAGAATGATAAAGAAAATTAACATAGGTTATGAATGGGGCATCCTAACGAAGATTAACAAGCCGTCAAAGGAATATTTTCAGACTAAACCAACAAAGGGAATGGGGAATTATGAAAGATGAGTAGTGGCAAATGTTTATTAAAAAGTAAGCCATTATGCTATCAAAGTATCTCAGGCTTGTGACTTATGACTCAACACTGAATGTCAACTGTTGCAAAGATGCCAAAGCATTTAGAAAATATAACACATTAAAAGGCCGTTCTTATCTATCTTCTTTATTTGGTATGTTTTCTTTAAAAAAACTGTCAGCTATTGTCAAAGGTTCAAAGACCACATACATTTAACAGCTTTAAGAGGGTGGCTTGGAACAGTTACTTTGATACATTAAAGATGTCTTACCTTGCGCATGATAGTTAGCGTCTCTGAAACTTAGGTCTTATATAACTGTCACAACTCGGGATATATAATAATTTTTCTTTAATGCACACAATACCTTCAAATAAATTATCTTGTCCAATGGCTAGAATACAGTAGAAGGCCAATTACATTTTTCTCCAGTTGTCTTCTCTGTCCTATCCATCTGTTTTGATATTAAGAATAGAGGTGACACACAGGGAGCTGCCCTGGAAAGTGAATGGAACTTTTAATGTTGGCGTGTGATCAGGTACTCTGTGAAGAAGCAGACCTCTAACTCTGAAGAAGATTGTCTCAAGAATTGTATACACAAGAATAGGAGCCGGCCTTAGCATTTGACGGAAAGCATGTCCCCTGGTGGCTCTAGGATGAAGGTGGGAATCATGTGAGCAGGTCTCAAATTTATGGTTAATGGCACTGGAGAATCTGGTTAGAAGAGTAAGATCATCAGTAGGGTTTATCTGATACCTGATTGCCAAACTGACTGCCCTATGATTATGTTTCCTAGAAATAATCAAGAGCAGTCACCATATAAGTGGCCAAGGGGAAGAATTGCTATATAGAAGAATTTCCAGTAAGATAGTGAATATGAATTCTATCACTTCATCCAGTCCTTATGTAATCCTGGGTATGGTAATTCCTCTCTGGGTTTCATTATCCCCCTCTGTAAATGGAAGAAAAATAAAAATCACCTCTTGCAAAAGTATGCATCTTCATCTATCACTACTTCAGACTAAATACAGGACTAGAATGAAGAACGTATGCAGAAAAGGGAGACAAAGAAATGAATGATTCAAAGCAATGATTGTATCTCCCCATTAACTGGTTATAATTGTAAATGTCTTATACAGTAAGAATTTTACCATGGGAATTATGAGCACCAAATGCCTAGTCCCATTTTTTTCTTCAAGTAAATCCACACACAAACACTGGGAATTTAGTATAGACCACACAGCACAAGTTTTCTCTCACCCCTTACTGATAATTTGCTTCATTCCTGATCTTGTCCGCAGCCTGTAGCATTTATTTTAGTGACAACAAAAGAAACTTGGGATTAGCCATTAACCAGTAAATAGCATAGCCCCCAGGGTTCCTGGCATTGCCACCTGGAAGTACAAATAATCACAAACAACGGGCTCCCCAGAGGAGGAGACCCTGTCCTTGGTCAATGAGGTGAGAATGAGACGAAGGGTAATGAGCACAGTCTACTTTCTTTCTCATTTTATTTCCCCGCTGTTGGAAAGTGGGGCCTGGTGAAGGACCTGTGACACTTTTTAGAGATTCATTTACACTTAAAAATACAATATCACCACCAATAAGATTTAATGTTTCAATTATGTCCATATCATTCATTCATTTTTCTAGCCATTCACTTTTTTAAAAAATATTTACTGGGTATCTTCTTTGTGTCAAGTTTGGTCATAGCCATCAAAGATGCAATAGAGCCCAGCCAGTGTGGCTCAGTGGTTGAGTCTAGGAACCAGGAGGTCACGGTTTGATTCCCGGTCAGGGCACATGCCTGGGTTGTGGGTTTGATCCCCAGTGTGGGGCATGCAGGAGGCAGCCCATCAATGATTCTCTCTCTTCAGTGACGTTTCTATCTCTCTATACCTCTCCCTTCCTTTCTGAAATCAACAACAAAAACAATTTTTTAAAGGATGCGATATAACTAAGGTCCCTGACCCAAAGGAGCTTGTACCGTGGAAGGGGATATAAACAATAAACACTTATTCCATTTTTCCCCAATAAGTATTTTTATGGCTACTGAGGATCTGAAGCTCTAAATAGCACAGAGACACGCAGAGTTTATGACTCTTACCTAATTCCGAAGGGATCTCAGTGTGTGGCACATCAGCAGGAGCCCATGCTGGCTTTGTGTCAGTTCCATGAGCTTGCCAAGCATCGCCACCCTAGAGCTTTAGCTCTTGCTCTCCCCTCTGTCTGGAGCACTGCTCCCCAGTTCTTAGCATGGCCGGCTCGTTCCTCACACTCAGATCCCAGCGCAAACCTTAGTTCCTCAGAGGCCGGATCCCTGGCCACCCCACATGAAGCAAACTTTGCCTCTTTCCTTGGTTATTCGTTATCACTTTGTTTTATTGTTTTGAAAGCATTTGATAGAAAAACGATCATGTTTATGCATCTGTTTGTCTACGTGAGAGAAGGGACTATATCTCATTGGCTAATACAGCAGTATGTGGAACAGTGGCTGGCATATAATGGGTTTCCTAGAAATATTTGTTGAATGAATAAATGGCTGGATAAATGAATGTTGTTATGAAGACAAAGGAAAGGAGCACCTTAACCTAATTATGAAAGAAAGAAAGACTCAGTACTATTCCATTGTGTATATGGATTCTTTAAAGTGAGGTGTTGTTGTTTTTTTGTGTGTGTGTGTTTTTTTATTAATCCACACCCAGGGAGTGAGGATATTTTTTCCATTGATTTTTAGAAAGAGTGGAAGGGAGTGGGGAGGAGGAGAGAGAGAGGAAAAAGAGAGAAACATCTACCTGAGAGAGACACAGTGATTGGTTGCCTCCCGTTGAAGTCCCAAAGAGGTGGGATTGAACCTGCAACCCAGGTACCTGCCCTTGACCAGAATCGAACCCGGGTCCGCAGACTGACTCTCTAACCGTTGAGCAGCCGGTCAGGGCTCTGTAAAGTTCATTTATCACTTTTTCAGGAGAGAGGTCACTTTAGCTCTAATTGTAAAGGTCAGTAACCTAGCAGGAATCTTACCTCCACGCCAATAATGATCATCTGGAGACTTTACTAAGAACCCCTTTCTAAATGGAAAGTCTTAGAGTCGCTGGCATCCTGCACCCCGGGTTTTAAATCGCGCCTCTCTTTCGGTAGGAGTGTCTGCTTGGGCGATTCCCTGAACTCCTCCGAACATATTTTCTTCGTCTTAGCAAACAGGGACGATAATGAATTCAGGGTGTTGCTTGGGGGGATCGCAGAGTGTGGATAGCGAGGCCTAACGCACAGGGAGATAGTCAATAGCGCCGCTTGGTTAATGTCACGACTATAATGGCATCATTCCGCGCCAAAGGCCAAAATCTTCCTTGGAAGAATAAAAGTCAGCTCTTTGGATTCTGGACCAAAGTAGAAGACTGCGTTTCCACCCCGGCGCTTACTCATCGCAAGGGGGAACGGAACCTTGGCCTTTCGCAAAGGGAATGCCAGAACGAAAGGGCTGGAATGAGTTTTCTCCCCCTTCTCCCCGCGCGAAGGCTGCAATGTTATCAGCAGAGATAACACCGCCTGGAAAGAGCTCTGAGTGCATTTGCCTGGCAAGATCGCGGCCGGAGATTGACAGGATCTTAAACAGCCGGAGTCAGGGCGGCGGCGGCTGCAGTATTGACAGCCGGGGATTGCGTGAGTAATGAAGGAGGTTATATGATTAAGTTCCCCGAAGCGTGCGGCGCCGCCCCCCTGCGTGGCGCACCGGCCTCGCCGCTGTTCAGATCAATGGGATGAGAAGCTCTGAACAGAAAGCTGGCCCGTGGGTTCTTGTTCAGGGTGCTGGGTGCCTTAGAGCTCTCCTCTCTCTGGCATTCTGCACCACCCCGTGTAGTAATCGCATAAAACGCCATCCCCTTGGTTCTATTTTATGACCATTTTCCTCCTGCTTTTTTTTTAAACCTCAGATTTAGATTTTTTATTTTTTCCAGAAACAAGCTAGTACCCGAGATAGCATCCAATGGGGTGAAATCCTACACATTTTTTAAGGTGTAGCTTTCTCATCACCCCATGAGGTCGCAGATGAGGTTAGGATGTCACCCTGTGTTCCAACTCTTGATACAGTTGCCAGCTGGCAAATCACCTGCCTATAGGAGTTTTCCCCACTAAACTGTTAGCTTCTCCAGGTCAGAAACGGAATTTTATTCATCTTTGTCACTCCTGTCTACCTAACTTTATATAACCCAGTTTGTGTTTAAGGAGCATTTGCTAAATTTTTTAAATCACATGATCAATCATCTAAATGCAATTATTTTAATGTAGTCATTAAAAAAAAAACACAGGGAAAAATCTTTGTGCCAATCCCCTGGGATTGTTGTGATAATTATGTAATATTCAGAGAGATTTAGGAGCAGGAGCCAATGGCAGAGACCAGCAGCAGGGCTAGTATTAAAAACATGGGTGTGTCTGAATTCAAAGTCTATACAATTGACCTTCTATTCCTTCTGGAAACAGCACATCGCATTAGTTAGGTACATTACATTTATTTTCCAAAACCTTTAAAAAATATTTAAATAGGTTCTCACGCACTCCTCTGAGATCTAATTTGCCTGTCTCTCATTTCGGTAAATAGCTGCTGCTCTGCCTACCTCTAGAGTTTAATGACTGGTGCAAGGTCAAGTGAACGCAGCAGACAAGGCAAATCAAGAGAAGATGAGTAAATGTAAATGAGTCCGATCCCTCCATCTCCCTCTCCCTCCACCTGGGAAAATGCCTTCTTCATATAGAAATGACACTAATAGCAACCAGGCAGGTGTCAAAACCCAGATCACTTTCTGCTCTTTCCATGCGCATCCCCCGCTATAAATATTCCTATGCTCAGGCATGTGGGCCAGGCTGGATGACTCGCACACCCTCGCCTCCCCAGATAGTCCAAACGCTGCAACCCAGCTGCTTCCTCTTGCTCTGGGTCCTTGCGGAGACTTCCACCCACCGTCTGCTTATGTGCCTGGCAGGTCATCGCAGGTGGAGAGAGACTAAAATTATTTTTTAAGCTCATACACCTGCATTAAGTTATCTGGAAACTTCAGTCTCAGCGGGGGAGAGAAATATTTGTAACCATTTATAATCCAGCAGACGTCCCTTATTGCACAGCCCAATCTACTGTATATTTTGGACTTCCTATATTTGTTCCAAGTATAAAAGTTTCCACATGACTTTGTCCAGTAATTGAGAGAGATTGATCAGTTAATTAACAATGACAAACAATTACTGGGAAAGATTAAATAAATTTTGCAAGCAAAGCCCCCTTATTAAAATTATAACAATTTTAATAATTCATAATAAATGCATTAAAAGCCTATATCCTATGAAATTATTTAGGCTAAGTGAAATTGTATGTCATTGCCAGGCCTGTGTGGCTCAGTGGTTGAGCATCAATCTATGAACCAGAAGGCCAGGGTTCCATTCTGAGTCAGGGCCAGATTGCAGGCTGGATCCCCAGTGTGGGGCATGCAGAAGGCGGTCAGGGCCAGATTGCAGGCTGGATCCCCAGTGAGGGGCATGCAGAAGGCAACCAATCAATGATTCTCTCTCATCACTGATATTTCTTTCTCTCTCCCTCTCCCTTACTCTCTGATGTCAATAAAAAAATTCCCATATAATAAAAGCCTAATGTGCTAAGTGTCCGACCTTTCGTTGCATCATTCGACCAGTCACTGTGATGTGCACTGACCACCAGGGGCAGACACTTTGACCTTTAGGTTAGCTTGCTGCTGGGGTCCGGCATTGGGACTGAGCTAGAAGGCAGGACATACCCTGGAGCCCTCCAGGGTCCCTCCCCGGCCGGCTGATCTGCGGTCACTCTCCAGCCTCTAAAATATTTCTTCTAATTAATTTCCTTTCAGTGTGCATGAATCCATGCACTGGGCCTCTAGTATTTATATAAAAAAAAATCATATGTCATGACTCTGAAAATTCCATAATATCCAAATTAATTTATCAACAGGTTTCAGTATTTTTATTTTGCAAACTATAAAGCTCATATTTAATTCATAGAAATGCTTAGAAAACAATATTGGCCACAGTGTAGTCTTTGTGTTCATTTGCCCCCAAGGCAAGGTCTACAAAAGGCCTAATATTTATTTGCATGTAACATTTGCTTGTAGGTATGCATGTTTGAATATTCGCATTCTTGTGGGGCTGACAAATAATGAATAAGTAATACATAACATATAAATAAGCAGATGCATGATGTTTCATATTTTGAAAATAAATATAAAATAATGACTGGCAAGTTGATATAAACATATGAGGAAGGAGGAAGGAGTCCAACCTGCTAACGTAATATTTGTGCTGACAGCTGAGTGGATGGAGAAATGAGGATCATGGAGCTACGTGGGAAAATATTCCCCATAGTAAACAGTAAAAGAAATAAAGATGAAGATAGATATTTAGGACAGGGGAGGCGAGAGAGAAAGAGTGAGTCTGCAACAACATTCTTTAATTCTCTCTAACATTTAAGATCATGGAATTATCATCTTGTATCCCCTGATGGAAGAACAGACCCAGGGATGGTGAGGGTGTGAAGAAAAGGGAACCCTAGTGCACTGTGGGTGGGATTGTAAACTGGTACAGCCACGGTGGAGGTTCCTCGAAAAATTAAAAATAGGACTACCACACGACCCAGCCATCCCTGCGGAGTTATGCGGCAATAAGCTGCGGAATGCTAAGGAGTGTCAGTCAGCACAAGAAGCTAGGCAAGAACCTGTGCAGACTCTCCCTCTGAGCCCTGCAGAAGGCACCACCCTTGCCAGCATCCTGAGTTTGCACCTCTGTCTTCCCGAGTTACGAGATAATATATTTCTGTTGTGTTGTGCTACCCAAGTTTGTGCACGTTGTTACAGGAGTGCTAGGAAACTAAGACGTCTATCAGGGACCAGGTTTTAGGCTACAGTAGCTGTTTTCTCTAGGATCACAGTCATCGGATGTTTCTCCTCCACCCACATCCAAGGAGCAGAAAGTGATATCCGCATAGGCTGTCTGTTTAACCAGTGTTAGACACCTGCTATGATCTTGGCCCTCAGCTGGGTGTTAGGAATAGAGGTATGGATGAGAGATATGAAGCAAGGCCCTTACGTAGACTGATTATACAGTGATGTTTACCCATTTCTGTGACATATTATAGATGCTTTGCAGGGTTTTCGACCTTGGAACTCAGAAATGCATATGATGGGAAAGAGATTGACAAGGATTATTGAAGCCAGCCTATAGTTTCAGAATTAAGGATGCAATAGTTTCCTAGACAAATAAATATTCATCATTAAAAACGTAATAAACCCTAACCCAAATATGTTGGGATTCTGATACAAAATTCTATTTTCCTTTTCCTAACAAACTTAAAAAAACTATTAACTGGTGCAGCAAAGTCACGCTCTCTATTCTGGTCTGGTCTTGCAGGTTATGGCAATATTCTTCCAGGTCCCAGATTACTTCATCTCACGTGTGGACGAGTTTGAAAATGAAAGTATAAACATGCAATCTGAGTTGCTTTAGGTGTAAATGGGAAAATGACCATGGCTCTGTCTTCTCACAGTATTGTTTCCTTGGAAGACACAAAGGTAAATGTGGAGTCATGCGTTTGTCTTGCTTACTCCGAAGGCCCTGGTCTGTTGGACAACATTGTTGATGGGGAAACTGTGAGTTGGCCTCCAGACCCTGTTTTCTTGTGACACCACAATAGGAAAGACTGGTGGGATGCCAAGGCTGTGGCTCTTTGGTGTCAAGGCGATCCACCTTGACTTCCCTGTGCAACAGCCACAGACCTCCTGTGTGGGTGAAGGAGCAGAAAAAGTGCGCATGGGTGCCTGCTTGGCCCGGCCTCTCAGTGGGATTGTGCTGCAGCCCCTGCTGCATCTCCTGTCCTATGTCATCCTAATCTTGAATCTAACGAGAAAATGGGGCGATGTTGCTTAAATGTGCCCACCACAATGACAAAAGAATTTTGTCATTGTGTTATGTGCTAGGTGTGTTAACTAATAGGACACGCAAGACTTACTCTTCGCAACTTTCCAGTGTGTAATCCAGTATTGCTAAGGACCTGTTTCTGGTTCCACAGCCAAGACTAAGGTGTGCAGACCTGGCTCTGGAGATGGGCGTGTCTCCGTAGTGAGAACACGCAAGACTTACTCTTCGCAACTTTCCGGTGTATAATCCAGTATTGCTAAGGACTGTTTCTGGTTCCACAGCCAAGACTGAGGTGTGCAGACCTGGCTCTGGAGATGGGCGTGTCTCCTGGAGGAGCCCTGGGTGAAATGGGCTGCTCGCTGGCCACGGCTAGAGGTACCAGGGCCGAGCATCAGGCCATTTCAGCATCTGCTGAGACAGGGAAGGATGAGGATATCTGTTACTTGGGACCTAGACTCTCAGGCTGGCCGGCCGAGTGTGGCTGTGACAAGCTGCTGCTGTGTATAGGGCTCCTTCAGGAGCGCTGGGGGCACAGATGAAGTGTCTCCTGCAGGGCCCCTGGGCCACAGGGCTCTTCACTGAGTGCGGCTGGGACTGGCAGTGGAGGGGGCTCAGTTAATGGGCCCTTTCGCCATCCACAGTCTGACTTTGGTGGGTTTGCCTCCAGGGGCTCCTGGGAGAGACTAGAGCTGGCTTACCAGCCACTTCCGATTGCACAGCTGGAAGGGAGCTCTGTGTGCCTATTACCTGATGCACCAGTGGGCGTGACTCCTCCAGGGTCTCCTGCCACCTGGTGCTGGTGGCAGAACCAATGAAACAGAGCTGTGACACAGTCACCAGGGAACAGAGCTGCTTCTGGGTCTGCAGCCGGAAACGGACTCAGCAAGGCAGCTGCCTTCTCCACACGGTCCTCCCAGGTCTCCTAATCCACTGAGCCTCCCAGTCTCCCACCTGGATCCCAAAGCTCCCACAATGCACTGTTCTCCATGAATGGTACCAATTTGGTGTTGAGGGAGGATGCAAATTAGGGGAGTCTTATTCGGCCATCTTGCTTAGCTTTCTCCCCATCGTTTGCTTTCTGTTGTTGAACTCAAACATACATTCACCTTTTTTATTGTTGCTACTTATTCAACTCCTCAGTGAATTTTTTTTTCCTGGAGGGATTTGTTAACTTAGTTTGCAATCCTGCCATATTCCTGTGATATTAATTTGACATATTATTTTTCATTTAATCCTCTCACAAATCTTATGACATAAGTAAATTGTCCCCACTTGAATCCTTAGTGTTTTAATCTACAAGGGAATGTGGGCATTACTCTAAGTTAAACTAGAAAGTGGCAAATTTGGGATGAGGATGCTAATACACCAAACTAGAGTGTTTGGGCTCTTCTTGTATGTCAACACCTTCCATAGGAAGGGAGTGGGTTCATGGGCTCAGACATCCCTCTCGCAATTCGGGACTGCTGGCTCCTAACCGCTTGCCTGCCTGCCTGCCTGATTGCCTCTAACAACTCTGCATGCCTGCCTCATCGCCCCTAACCACTCACCTGCCTACCCGCCTGCCTGATCACCCCTAACCATTCTGCCGGCCTGCCTCATCACCCCTAACCACTCTGCATGCCTGCCTCATCCTCTTTGCCAAGTATAGTAACCTATTTGCAGGTTCCAGGAATTTGTATGTGACCACATTTGGGGCCATTACTCAATGTACCTCACCATCCTTATCTACCACCCTTCTCTGTGTAAGTTTTTATTTGGCAGATCTCAGCCAGTTTCCCTTCCTTGAGGATGCTTTCTGGGACTCCTTGTGTCAAACAGGTAGTGGCATAGGTTCTGAGAGAACTACCTTCCTCTCACTGATAGCATAGCGCTTTAGTTTTCACACATCGATAGGTCTCTCCTGACCGAGAGCATAAGCTTCATGGCATCAAGGAACGTGTTCCATTCTACCCACCGTACATCCCACATCCCATTCACAGTGTGGAACAGGGTAAGTGCTCCATTCATATTCCTTCTGTGAAGGAGAGAACCATAAACAACTGTCCTCTAACTTCTGAGGAAGGTCTCAGTCCCACTCCTCAAAGGTGAGAGGTCATGTTTTCATGGCACCAACGAACTCTTCATTAGCTCTTATCAAAGTGCATATCAAGAACTTACACTGATGAACTCATTTCATTAAGATACGTCATTGTTCCACTACACATTTCCATGAAAAAATAGATGAAACAAGAACCCACTACATTGATTATTCTCCTGAAACTTCCACTTGCCCTCCATATCGATGTGAATTAAATGAGTTAAATGAAATAAGTAGACCCTCTAGCTATGGCATGTACGTCTACAACATTCAAGATGCACATTATTCCAGCTTAGCTTTAAAGAAACAACAACATGTAGCTGTTTTTTAATTCTGGTTGTCCTTATTTTCCTTGTATGTGATGAAGGCTGCAGCAAGTTGGGAAACAGATTCCTGTAAGCATTATGCATTATTTAGTGTGAATTTGCATACTGTTCTGTGTTAAGTGCTTTACAAGTGTCCTATAAATACAGGGGAGTATTTGACTGTCTAGGCAGAGAGGACAAGCAAGTTAGGAAAAGGAATCTGCGGGAAGACACAGGTCCAATTCTAAAATGCAGCATTCCTTCTCTCGTCCTTCTGACAATTCTGAATTCTATTATTTTTGCATTGATTTGATCATGTCAACTGTGTTAAAACTGCATAATACATCCATTTAAAAATGTTGACTGTTCTATATCACTATAATATTACATTGAGATATTTCATATAAGTTTACAGGTTGTCAACTTTCCCTCTAATCTTCATCTTCAACATTTTGCGTTCATGTAAAATAATGCAATGAAATAATTTACATGGAAATTATCTTCTAAAAGTAGCCCACACGCCCGGCTGGTGTAGTGCAGTGGTTGTGTTGACCTGTATGAACCAGGAGGTCAGGGCACATGTCCGGGCTGCGGGCTCTATTCCCAGTGCGGGGCGTGCAGGAGGTGTCTGATCAATGATTCTCTCTGGTCATTAATGTTTCTATCTCTCTCTCCCTCCCTCTCTGAAATAAAGAGAAATATATTTTTAAAGAGTAGCCCACCAAAAGAAAGAAGGAGGTAAATAAATATATTAAGACTTTTTTATATGTGAAAAATGCTAACAAGCAAAATGATGTTGGACTATAGGTGGCTTTCAATGCCACTTGGAAATTGTCTATTTTTCTTAAACAAAAAAAGGTCGTATTGCAGCTTTCTAGATAGGGAATGGTAAAAAAAGAGTTGAACTTTAGAAAGATAAATCGCATTGGTGGTGTTGAAGAAGAAGTGAATGAATCAATTATCTGGGTCAGTTTGTTCTAAAGATGATGAAGATACTAGTATATCTGGTTCATGGGTCAGTGCCGTATAACCACTGAGCCACACCAGCCTGGCAGGATCACAACTATTAATAATGGAGAGACTTCAGCAGCAGTAACAACACACAGGAATCACAATGGGGATGGAAAGCCAGAGCCAGAGCCAGGGAGAGCAGAAGGCCATCCTACTTTCTGGAGCCTAGAATGATAGCCAGAGCACCAATGCCTGGTAAGAAGGAAACAGATCACATTTTTCTTTGATTTCATTTGCCTCACTTGTTTGCAAGGGTTAATCAATAATAATACAAGAATGAATTTTCGAGTACTCACAACTTTGAACCTCCTTTCGCCCCACCCTGTATACATGACTCGAAGGGTGATTATAGACATTTGGGGGGGGGAAAGGAAGTTCCTCAAGGGTGGGTAACAGCTCTCTTTGAAGCCATCATGTGAACCTTACCCAGCTCTGAAAGCCCCAGGCTTAGCTCAGACCCACTCAAAAAGAATTCTCCACCTCAGAGTGGAGCCGATCCAGACATACATTAGCTGGTCATCTGACAGTGATGTTTGCTGAAAAACTGGGAACCGATCTCGGCCTCACCTTTGCTCCCATGGCCCTGTATTTGCAGTTCTGCAAGGAAGCAGTCAGGTTCTTTCTAGAATCCAACCCAGTGACTCTCAAACTGTCTGCCACAGAGGATGCACCTACTGTTTGCTAAATACATAATGTGTTTGCTAATCCAGCCAATTAACAAATGGAAGAATAACATGGTCTCGGATATTAAATAGGATTTTTTTTTAATCACAGGATGCTTAGCACTTAACCAAATAAATGCTGCTGGAAGCTGTAAATGTGGGTGAGGACATGAGCTGTATCCATCTTCATTGGTCCACATTTCCTAGCTCATGCAGTATGTGGTAGACACTGGCCACCCCCATGATTTCTAGAATGAATGAGGCCGCACTGAACTGAATGGTGGAGTTGGTAGATTGTAGGAACAATCTGACTTTTGGGTAGCAGTCTTGCTGATATGTGTTACTGGTGTTGCTGGGTGTATAAAATTTAGAAAGCAATAAAAATAGTTTAAAAGGCCCTAAAGAGTTGTGTGCTTTGGTTTAAAGCTCTCCGGATTTCAAAGCCAATGGATTTGTTTGGGTAATTGTGAGCGAGGATTTTCTTGAAACACTAGGGACTATTCCGTTCAATTGTGTTGCATCTGGTGCTGACTCTGTTTTTTCATTGTTTTTTTCTCTCTAAAATATTTTTCTCTTTTGTATTGTGTGCCTTGAATACGGCCAAAGGATCCGGTGCTGCTTTTCATCTTTCATCAGTGGGGTTTGTTCCCTCTGTAATTTTGTTATCTGTTTATTTTCAACTATATTGACCTTTACTAGGTTTTGATTACATGTTAGACTTATTTACCCCTCCTACTAAGCTCATGAAGTCAGAAACATTGTAATTCCTCTGATAGTGAATCAGAAACTGAGACTTAGGTTAAGTGACTTTGCCCAGGGTTGCACAATTTGTAAATGATAAAAACAGCTTTCAAATCCCAAAGGTCATAATCTTTGTCTATTTATTAGCAATTTTTTAAACTATGTTTTTATTGATTTTAGAGAAAGGAAGGGATAGGGATATAGAAACATCCATGAGAGAGGAAAACATCGATCAGCTGCCTCCTGTACACCCTCTCCTGGGGATCGAGCCCATATCCCAGGCATGTGCCCTGACTGGGAATTGGACCAGTGACCTCTTGGTTCATGGGTCAGCATTCAACCAGTGAGCCATACCAGTCGGGCAAAACAAATTCTTTCAACCTTCATCACCTTTTTAACTCTTCCTTCTATATGCATATCTACTGACCCCCTCTTAATATCTAAATTATTTAAGATTTATTTTAAATTAAAAGTAATTTAGTTATTTTATTAATTTAAACATACTTTAATTTGCATCTGTTACTACCATATATGTAAAACCAATATTATTAGCCAGAAATAGAAAGATACCATAACTATTCATACTATAGAAGGAAAGCAATGTGATGACATTCTTAGGGAATACTGATCCCCATGGGAAGGCTCTGAGCTTGACACCATCTATGAAAGTACAGGTGCCTTTAAAGGGAGCTTAGAAACCGTTAGGTGTTTGAGACATGTTATCACCATTGACATGATTTTCTAATCAAGAGTAAAATATAATTGGAATGGGAGTCGTTCACCATGATTTAGTGAGTGCTATGCTTGTGAGCCAAAAAGCTCTCCCATCTCAATCACGACTTTGGCACCACACTTTGGGAAACATGGGAGTTTTACGTCCAATTTTCAGGTAGAGCTCATTAGGGGTGCAAGTGATGGGTTGGTTCAAAAAAGAGAACAAACACTGACACCTCCATTTGGGAAAATAATCGAGAATTCTGCCATGCTTGTTGCTGATGTTTTTGCACCACCGGCTAATTTCTGGCTGGAGCTTCCACATGAACTACCAGCAAATAAAATAGGCGAGGCAGTGTGTGAACACTGATGGAGCCCAATCATTTCATGAGGAAGGACCAGAGCTCTCTTCTCCTCCCATTTCTTCTCAGTGTCAGAGGTATTCTCTAGTTCAACCTACTCTTACCTCTCTAGTGAGTTCCACTCCCTTGAGTATCACAACAGCCTATATTACAGCTTGCAGTTCTACTTGTTAAATTATCTGATAAATATGGAATCATATCTTTAAATAATAAGTTAAATTTTACAGAGAAAATTCCCCCAATGTACCAATGTTTAGATCCTCAAATTTGGACAGATGACTCTGAATTCATTATATATCACATAAGACAAGGATGCTCTGTTCCAGTCAGCAGGCTCCTGAGAATCCGATACTGGGCTCTTGCTTTAAAATACTTCAAAGATGAACTCTTTAACAGGCTTTGAAACCTATATAACAGTCTTATATAATAAGCCTCATGATCTGTTTGCTGAGTTCCGGTCACACCAGCCTTCCAGGATTTGTTTTTGCTTCGTTTTCAATGCTGCACAATTTTTTTATTTCTTTGGTACAAAATTCATGCTACCACCCTCTTTTTGTTTTATCGACCAACTCAATCCCTTATGGAATAGATGGTCTGGTCTCTGTGTTTACATGATTTTATACCACCCTACACATTTCATCTGCTGGGGACAGAAAAACTATAGTCACCTAATTATATAACTTACAATTGATGTGCTTCTCTCCTCAAAAACTGTAAGCCCATCAAAGCAAAACCAGGATTTAAAATTTTTTTTTGGTATTTTACTATATTCCTAGTGCCAAGCACAGTGTCTGATTCAGAGTAGATGCTAATGAGATACTCACTGAATGACAACCAGTGCACACGTGATTGTACAAATGGACGGACGGATGATGACTCTTTGGGTATTTATATTTAGGGAGGAAGGAACGTTTTCCAGATAACCACAGTGGTTTCCACATATAGCACAGCAGACACTAAACAAGGCGCAGTTAAAAGTGGCAGATGTCGGGACAAGTGGGTGAGGTACAGGCAGGTTTGTTGAAGCCGGATGTTAATTTATTTTTATTTCTTGCTCTTGGAGGGTAGCACCTGTGCACAGTGCTTGCTAATTAGCATCACCTGGTGGTGATTGCGTGCGGAGGGCCTGTGAATTCAGGTCTTGATTGGATGTCTGTTCGGGATCCTTTCCCCCCAACATTTTCTCTTTCCTTCGTAAATCAGCTGCGATTCTTTTGTGTTCCTTCTCTCCTCATGGAACTTGACAATCTGCTTTGTGTATTTCCTGCGAATCAGCACTCAGGCTGCTATCAGTCAAAATCATCGGGCAAAACGGGATGTTGGCCATGGAACAGCAAGAAAGGTTTCAAGGTGAAGGAGGGCAGTCATGGGGTTTGCAGCCCCCGATGCTTGTCCTTGCTGTGCCCTTCACCCCACCTGCCACCCCCTCACTACACCCCGCCCCTTCCCGAACTGCTACATGCTCCCCTACTGATTTCTCAGGCCCATGTGTTTGGGACATGAGGTGAGGAGGTGGAGGCGGGGGAATGGGATGGAGTAGCAGGTTGGGGAGAGCAGGGGGGTTGCAATGCAGGAAAATAGATGAGAGCAGCAGGAGGCAGTGGGAAGGCCTGCTGAGAGTGGAGACAGGCAGCATTTATATCCCAACCTTATGTCTCCCAGGCCAGTGTGGGCTCTGCGCTCTTCCTTACAGTGCTGGTGTGTGTGCCCTCGGCCGGGAACGTCCTTGTCACTTGGAGTAGTCATACTGTCTTCCAAGACCCAGCTCAGAAACCACCCGTGACCCCCACATCCGTCAGTCCTGTCCCAATGTGCCATTTTTACATTAATTTCAGTGTCTGTGTTTACATGCCTCATTCCCAATGGACTGGGAGGGCCTGAGAAAGAAGTGTTTTGGTTTATTCACATACATATTCTTGGAAAGCGCCCTGCTTAGGGGAGATGCTGAGTAAACATTTGTTGAAAGAAAGGAAGGTACAAAAGAAGAAAGAAAAGGAGTGAGGGAAAGAGGGAGGGAGGGAGGGAGGAGGAAGGGAGGGAGGAAAGCTATTTGTAACATTCGAAAAAATCTATTAGCTCAAATGCAAAATGATAGAATATGGCCTATCAGTATTTGAATCCATTTTTATTACTTAATACTATGCAGCCTACCCAAATATTTAAATGTTGGGCTGCAATAAGCCGCAAGTATGCCCATCTATATAATATGTGATATATTTGCATGTTTTTGAAGAAAATATTTTACTGGCCATGGAAATAGCTTAATGCAGTCGCATATGAAATCAGACAATTGCCATTACTGGAATAGTCTCCCCACCTTAAATAATTAGTTTAACATTTTACAGAGAAAATTCTCCAGCTGACAAATAAAAGCCTTTTTACATGAAACTACCCAAATCGAACCTCACCCAGGCAGATAGAATCTATTCTACCCCTCTATTTTCACAGTACACCTCACTCTATGTGTTTCACTATCTAGATATTAATGATCTATCTATGTGTGTTCCTCAAACTATATGAACGTGCTATTTTTTATAAAAATTATAAAATAAAAATTCAGTAGTTCATATTTAGTACATCTTACTTAATTTTAGATCTATCAAAGACCTTAGAATGATGCCTAATGTAAAAAAATTATTTAATGCATACTCTGTGAAAAAGTCCACTTAACCTCATAAACATCATGTCATTTATCATTATTATAACTACCTGGTATGTTTTTAAATAGTTTATTGATTTTTAGAGAGAGAGGAAGGGAGAGGGAGAGAGCAAGAAACACCAGTAGGCTGCCTTCTGCATGCCCCCCACCAGGGATAGAGCCCTGACTGGGAATCAAACCAGCAACCTTTTGGTGCAAGAAATGATGCCCAAACAACCGAGCCACACCAGCCAGGGCAATACCTGACATTTATATTGTAACAATATTATAGATAACAGCTCTGCAGCTTACAATATTTAAGTAAAAATATAAAATATATATTTTTAGGGATTCATTGAGGCTATTAGCTTCCGTCTTACTCTCAAATGTATTCAGTTTCTACTGTTAAAGCTGCTAGATATATACTTACTGTATGGGACCAGTCACTCTTAAGGTGAAGCAAAAGTGGAAATTATTTTGTGAATTTCAGAATATTATATTTTTATACATCTTTGCTGAGATCTGAGGCATATGTATACATTCATTTAAAATTGAGTTTTTAGGATCTGAGTATCAGGTAAAAATTGCCATTGTTTCTTATACTTTAAGATAGGAAATTTTATCCTAACATTACTTCTCTGAATCTTACTCACAGAGGACCTCAGCTGCTTAATACATGCCTATTTAACCAAATTTTAATCAAAATAGGTAGCATACCTCTGCTTTCTGGTCCACAGTGACATATGTGTTTATTATGCACAGGATATGGCCATGGCCCTCACACATCTTCCTGCAAGTGTCTGAGCACATGTTCCAGAGGCTGTTTCAAGGGTTAGAGGGAAGTGTCTGCATCATCATCATCTCCATCATAATAAATCCTGATCTACCGCCCCCTCCCCATGGGTGCACCTCACACAACAGCAGACCTTCTCAGCATATCTTTCTCTTCTCTCATTTCTTCTCTCATGTATATGCTAAATAGAAATAATTGAGAAGAAGGGAGGGAGGGGAGGAGGGAGGCAAGGAGGGGGTGGGGATTGACTGATTTAAGGATGGGGAATGGTTGGAACCGATAAACCATCAACTTGCACTTGCCCTCTAGACCCCTCACCCTAACCCAATGTTGAGCATTCCAACCACAAGATAATAACCAGCTACGGAAAAATGCTATGCGACAAAAGAACTATCAAAATATATGAATACTGAAAATGTGCAGACTGAACACTTCCAGCTCTAATTATGCGAGTATACAAATCAGCAAAAGCAGCTGTTTGGGGGACTGCATTTCATTGACTTCAGATTAGCAAAGATTTGAAAAGGCATTCATGGACTGCGACACCGCGTCTGTCTTTTGCATCCCTGAAAGGCCCTTCTGTGAGACACTGTTATGATTCAAATGTCATTCACGCTGGAGTAGCAGGAACAAAGCAGCATTTCCAACAGAAGATCTAATTAAGAGAATAATATTTGCCTATTGTCGGTGCCTAATTAGTTTCCCCTGTATTCATGTTTGTAGAGGTGGCTCTGTTATAATTACAGTTCAACAAGGAGTCCTTATGTACTGTGTCCCATTGTACAAAATGTAGCTAAGATGCTTGAAGGTCTTCTCCTTTCTTCCTGTTCACTTACCAACACACACAATAGAGATATCAAATGGTTCCATTTCACTCATTACTTTCTTATTCACAGTGTGAGCCGTGCGCTAATAAGTTCAGTGGGGGGGGGGAAAGAACTATCATTCTACCATTTAATAAATCAAACTTCTGCAGCATATAAGCTTGCGAATCTGGGGGTGATTAGAAGTTCACGGTAGGTTTTCTTGCATTTTAAAAAAGAGACTTCTCCCTGACTCTCACTTTCTGCAAAAGGATAATAGAGATAGACGAAGATAAAAATGACATAGGCATGAGTGGCAAATGCTTGCAAAAAGACTGCATTTGTAATGATAGTCTGTGTTCACGCGGGAGGGAAAGTGGGCTAAGAGGCAATAAAATGATTTTCGGTGCTTACTTCTCAAAAGAGAGATTTGATCTTGCCAATTTACTACTTGTCTTTAAGAAAATGTGTTGAGTTCAATCCGAAGCAAGTCAAACCCTGGGCATCTGATTCCTGCAAACTCTCAATCTCATGTCCCATATTTCTTAAATACCCTTTACCCTAACCTACAACAATGTCGTGTAGCTGCAGAGAAGGAGCATGTCCTACCCGCTACAAATGAGTCATAAAATGTCCCTGGCTTACCAAAGCAGAATTTCACTTTTTCTTCATGAACCTCTCACTGAGGATGTCCCTGGTTAGCACAGGAATTATGTCCATGTGGTGATTCCCATTCCCAGTCTCTCAGATTTCTCTTCTAACCAAGATAGAGACAATGGACAAACAGCAGCAGCAATAATAAGAAACAAATAAACAAATCCAAAACAACATACTTCTACAAATTCTGGCCCGGAAGTGACATACATCCCTTAAGCTCACTTCCCATTGGTAAGTATGAGGTCACAAGACATGTGTCTGGGGACTGTATTTTTTGGCTGGGCAACCTTCTCCCAGTGACAATTCCAGGTTATGAAAGAAACAGCAAATTCAGTTGCAGAGCTAACAGTCTTTTCTGCACCATTCCTACCTAACACACTGCTTAATTCCTCTGCCATTTCATTTGGTGATTTTTCAGTCAACCTTCAAACTATGTTCGAGCATAATTTCCCTTTACAGCCATCTGTGATCTGCCCAGACAAGATAAGCAATTGCCTCTTCTTTACAGCTCTAACATCTGTAAATATTTCTACTAGAGTAGGTAAAATGTTTGTGGGTAACCATTTAATTGTCTGTCTCTTATGCTCATTTCTAGTCTCATTTCTACTCACTTCCACATACTCTCCCCATGAATTGTTTCTTCCTCCGGCATCTCTTCGATTATTATTTATGTTTTGATGAATTTCACACTTATATCTCTAGAGTAATGCTTTCTCTAGATTTTAACGTTCACAAAGTAGTCAGGGTTCTCAGAGAAACAGAACAAAAGAGGACATACATAGAGCAATAGATCGATAGGTAGGTACATCGATAGAGACATAGAGATATAGTTAGATACATATATATTATATAGATATAGATATAGATATAGATATAGATATCAGGGTTCTAGAAACAGAACAAAAGAGGACATACATAGATCAATAGATCAATAGGTAGGTACATCGATAGAGACATAGAGATATAGTTATTAGCATATATATTATATAGGATGTCCCTGGTTAGCACAGGAATTATGTCCATGTGGTGATTCCCATTCCCAGGCTCTCAGATTTCTCTTCTAACCAAGATAGAGACAATGGACAAACAGCAGCAGCAATAATAAGAAACAAATAAACAAATCCAAAACAACATACTTCTACAAATTCTGGCCCGGAAGTGACATACATCCCTTAAGCTCACTTCCCATTGGTAAGTATGAGGTCACAAGACATGTGTCTGGGGACTGTATTTTTTGGCTGGGCAACCTTCTCCCAGTGACAATTCCAGGTTATGAAAGAAACAGCAAATTCAGTTGCAGAGCTAACAGTCTTTTCTGCACCATTCCTACCTAACACACTGCTTAATTCCTCTGCCATTTCATTTGGTGATTTTTCAGTCAACCTTCAAACTATGTTCGAGCATAATTTCCCTTTACAGCCATCTGTGATCTGCCCAGACAAGATAAGCAATTGCCTCTTCTTTACAGCTCTAACATCTGTAAATATTTCTACTAGAGTAGGTAAAATGTTTGTGGGTAACCATTTAATTGTCTGTCTCTTATGCTCATTTCTAGTCTCATTTCTACTCACTTCCACATACTCTCCCCATGAATTGTTTCTTCCTCCGGCATCTCTTCGATTATTATTTATGTTTTGATGAATTTCACACTTATATCTCTAGAGTAATGCTTTCTCTAGATTTTAACGTTCACAAAGTAGTCAGGGTTCTCAGAGAAACAGAACAAAAGAGGACATACATAGAGCAATAGATCGATAGGTAGGTACATCGATAGAGACATAGAGATATAGTTAGATACATATATATTATATAGATATAGATATAGATATAGATATAGATATAGATATAGATATAGATATAGATATAGATATAGATATAGATATAGATATAGATATAGATATAGATATAGATATAGATATAGATATAGATATAGATATAGATATAGATATAGATATAGATATAGATATAGATATAGATATAGATATAGATATAGATATAGATATAGATATAGATATAGATATAGATATAGATATAGATATAGATATAGATATAGATATAGATATAGATATAGATATAGATATAGATATAGATATAGATATAGATATAGATATAGATATAGATATAGATATAGATATAGATATAGATATAGATATAGATATAGATATAGATATAGATATAGATATAGATATAGATATAGATATAGATATAGATATAGATATAGATATAGATATAGATATAGATATAGATATAGATATAGATATAGATATAGATATAGATATAGATATAGATATAGATATAGATATAGATATAGATATAGATATAGATATAGATATAGATATAGATATAGATATAGATATATACACACACATAGACAAGAGTTGGATGACAAATTGGATAATTACAAATTGAAATATATCAGTATATAAAGAGATTTACGATAAGGTATTGGCTAATGCAATCATGGAGGCTGAGCTGTCCCTCAATTATTTGTCTGTAAGCCAAAGACCCAGGAAAGCCTTTGGTACCGGGTTTGAAGGTTAAACAGCTAGAGAGCCATGCACATTCCACTCTGGGTCTTAAAGGCCTGAGAACCAGGAATGGTAAGAGCAGAGACTGCAGTCCCAGCTCCAGCAGTCAGGCGGAGGAGGGAGTCAGCCTTCCTCTGCCTTTCTGTTCTATCCAGGCCCTCGGTGGATTGAGTGCTGCCCACCCACCGTGGGGAGAAACATCTGGTGTACTCAGCCCACAAATCCAAATGTGAATCTCTTCCAGACACACCCTCACAGACACGCCCAGAAGTGACTTCATCAGCTCTCTGGGTATTGCTTGGCCAGTCAAGTTGATTCCCACAATTCACCATCACATATAGCAATACCTACTTGGAGATATTTGATGGGAATGAGCTATTTTATGTTGCTGCATTTCAAACACCCAAAAACTTGGTGACAGACAGCAACCATTTGGGGGCAGGGGAGGGAGGATGGAAAGAACAAACACAACTACCCAAAACTCATCCCTTTAGCACAATTAGATGACGGAGAAATCCAAGTGTCCCAACATATATGAAACAAAGTATGATGGGGAATAACTAACGGTGTGCTAAAGCAGAACGTGAACAAAGAAAACCAGAGATGTATCAAAAGGCACACGAATCAGTTTGAAGAGGCTCCTACTGTCCAAATATCGGACTTCTTGGCATCCACAATAATAACAGTACTGGATTATAACACATAGTAATATTCAAAATAATTCTCAAAGATGCCCAATTTCCTCTAAGTAAGGGATTAACTGCTGGCAAACAGGAGTCTCTTTCTTTTCTGTCTTCTCTTCTCACTGCTGCTGTGCCAGCCACTCTCCTGCTTGCCTTGTGGTGATGCCTCGAGAAATTGAGGACATCAAGGACTTTCTGCTCACAGCCAGACGAAAAGATGCCAACGCTGTCAAGATCAAGAAAAATAAGGTTATTATGAAGTTCAAAGTTGGATGCAGCAGATACCTGTCTACCTTGGTCATCACAAAGCGAAGGCAGAGACACTGAATCAGTCCTTGCCCCGGGCCTGGCTGTGGAAAAGCTGAATTGAACCAGACACTCTCCTCTCCATCCTCTTAGATTCTGATTTTAATTTTATGAATTAAAAAAAAAATTCTTAAAAAAAAAGGCAAACAAGGAAGGAAGAGGAAGTGAAAATTTTGAAGAAAAAGAAAACAAAAACTGAGGATAAGAATGCCAGCCGGTAAATGTATCAAGGATGATATATATCCTTTTAATAACTATTTATTTATTTATTTATTTATTTTCCTCACCCGAGGCTATTTTTTTCTATTGATTTTTAGAGAGAGTGGAAGGTGAGAGGGAGAGACAGGGAGAAACACTGAAGTGAGAAAGATACACATTGATTGGTTGCCTCCCACATGCCCCTGACCAGGGCCAGGATCCTGCAACCTAGGTACATGCTCTTGACCAGAATTGAACCCGGGACCCTTCGGTCCACAGGCCGACGCTCTATCCACTGAGCCAAACTGGCTAGGGCTTAAATAACTGTTTTGTAGGCACCAAAGTAATAATTATTCCAGGCAGTGATCATCACTGAATATTAAATGCTTAAATAAAATTATTGGGAATTTGAAGATTTACTGCTTCCCAACTTCTAACCTACCTATAACCTCACTAAAACCCCTTAACTGCAAACTTCTCAAACTATAACATGGCAGTATAACCCTTCATTGTAAAAGGAAAAAAATATATAGTAGAATAGAAAGATCTGGCAGACACCACCTTAACCATGTGATTTTGTAACACCAGTAATAGCATTGTCTACGTTTTGGGCGGTAAAAGCTCTTGCCAAACTCATAAGCCCTGCCATGAAGGACACATTTTACAGATGATGAAACCAGCTCAGAGAGTTCATGAATAAAGAAACCCAAAGTCTCTATTGCGATCTCAGAAGCAAACTTGAGCGTTTCTGGTTACCAATCTATTATGCGTAGACCAGGGCATCTAAAGACTTCCTCAAGGACTCTAGTAGGTAAGTTATCTACTGCTGATCCTCAAATGGTCTCCTGGGGGCTGTCACTCGCATATTTGAAAATCCTGGAGTACATCATTCCTAATTAGTGTAAGCAGCATAAACTTCTGTCTGGACAAGAGCTTACAATAAAATATTACTTAACCAGTAATTACCCCTAGTGGATTTCTCCTATCTGCCCTCTTAGATTCTGAACTCCGAGAGGACAGCCATGTTGGCTTTCTTACCTAGCCTTCACCATCACTGAGTAGATTCCCTGGCTCCATGCATTTACTCAATCACTGGCAATATGAATTGAATTATATTAATAGATGCCTCCCCCATCCCCAACAGAGTTAGAAAATACTAAGCACAGATCAGCTATTTCGCCCCTCCTCAACTTTTTTTTAAAACTTTTATTTTCTCCAAGTTACTTCGATGTCTGTTTTTCAGGGTTCCAGCTCAATACACAACTCATTCATGAAAGGACCACAATAACTCTATTCTAGGTGGTAAGGGATTTCATATATACATCAGCCCATGTCTGTGAGTGTTTTGTTCTTTATCCTTAACAAGATGTAGTTGCTATAATATCTAGCAACACTAGGCATAAACAGTATGTACACTTGAAAATCTCTGGCTCTTACATTCAACCTAGGCTTGAGGCTCTAAATCTTAATGATCAAATGATAGAGGCATTTAGCTCTGTAAATGATAGAAATACTAGCAGGCAGGAAAGAAGGTAAAGAAGAAAAAGAGAACACATTTGAGGCCTATATGCTATGAATGTTTTACATCATCATAGCACCTCAAAGAAGTGGAAGCCACAACTCTAATTTTGTAGATGAATAAACAGCAAATGTGAGAGACGTAGTAATTCATTCTTGATCACATGAGAGTAACTAAGAACTTTACATTCAGATGCTGGCACAATCCCTTATCTTTCTTGCATACCACAACGTGTGGACAAGGCTGCCATTGTGAAATTGGGATTGTACTCTAGCTCTGATTGAGTTCCCTTAAGCAATCATAAGTACACAGTAAGGGACTTAAACCCTTGAGGTGCATACATATATAGGTGTTTTCCTACTTGTTGAATAAATGAAATGCTTGGAGCCCATGAGCGCTCTACTGCTCTTAGTGGGATTGCACACCGCACTGGAGGATATATCAGGTGGCTCCGTTCTGCTGCACAAAGTCCCAGGTCATGTTCTTCAACAAATGACCCTGCTGCCTCACCCTCAGCTGGGAGGACACCTGTGCTCCCTCGGTGCTCACTGTCCTCCAAATTGTTCTAATCTCCCATTTGCAACTGCATCTCTAAATGTCTGGGTCACCGAGAGAAGCAGCCGATACAGATAAATTACCAAGATAACCTTTTGCCGAGGTTGTTAACATGATGGATAGGAGTCATTACATCAGCTAGAGATCATTATTTTTTATTGGTAAAATGAGATTTTCCCAACAAGCCACGCCAAGCAGGTCCTAACTGAGATGGAGAAAAGATCTCCTTAGGGACAGTGGGGAGTCTCTTGTCTGGACTTCTGACACTTCAGTATATCGTCCTAACGTGCATGAGTCATGGGCGGGAGCCAAGAGATAAAGTTGTAGGACAGCGGTTCTCAGGGGTGTGGACACCAGAATCGCCTGACAGTTTCTTAAGTCAGGTTGGTAGGTCCTAACCCGCGAATTTCTGACTCAGCAGGTTTGCCGTTGGGCTCCCGAATTTGAATTTCTAACAAATGTCCCAGCTAATGATGACACTGCTGTTGCTGGGACTGTTCTCTAAAAGCTATTACTTTAGAAAGATGTTTGGTACATACTCAGGCGTCCCCACCTAGGATTGAACCCTCTGTCTTTCCTTGTAAGTATGTTTTTTTCTCAATAAAAACATATGTTAATAATAATAAATTCCAGCCTTATTAAAGAATAATCTGAACGGTTACCTAAATTTATTAATTCACTTGTTAGATGTAACAGACGTTTATTGTATACCTGCTATGTACTAGGTTAGTATCAAGTAGTGAGATTCGAGGAAAAAGAAGCTCCTATCACAGATGTGTGAAATAGTGGCTATTCCCACTGGTTCTGAATTGCTAAAAGGGCAGTTTCCTGGTCTCTGAGATTGACATAAAAAAGCAAACTCATAGATCATTGGCATATTTTAGGGGTGATCTCATGATGTGCTTTATGCTGTATGTGTAATAAGGTTCCTACATTATGGTGGCAGGGTCAGGAGAGATATATGTTACTGGCATTTTCAAGAAAAGTTACTATGTATTGTACGACTCTACTTAGGCTGCTGTAACAAAATACCATAGACTGGGTGACTTAAACAACATACATTTACTGGAGGCTGGGAATTCTGAGATCAAACTAGCGATGGCCCTTTCCCTGGCTTGTGGTAGACACCTTCCTACATGTTTTAATGTGGCCTTTTCTTTGTGCATGGCGAGAGAGAGAGGGGGAGAGAATATCACTTCTTCCTTTTATAAGGCCACTAATCTCATTATGAAGGCCCTAACCTTATGACCTAATTCAACCCTAATTACCTCCCAAAGCCCTGTCTCCAAATACTATAATAATGGGAGGGGGCTGGTTAGAGCTTCAAAATGAATTTTGAGGAGACAAAACATTCAATCCATGATAGATAGATAGATAGATAGATAGATAGATAGATAGATAGATAGATCATTTTATTATATTACTAGAGGCCTGGTGCATGTGCACCGGTGGGGTCCCAAGGCCTGGCCTGTGCCCTCTCGCAATCCGGGACCCTTCGAGGGACGTCGGATAGCCGGTTTTGGCCCGATCCCCGCAGGCCCGATCCAGACAGGAGGGAGCCCGATCCTGTGCGTTGAGCGTCTGTCCCCTGGTTGTCAGTGTGCATCATAGAGGCCAGACAACTGGTCATTCGGTCATTTGGTCTCTTAGGCTTTTATATATATATATAGATGTATTTTTATATAGGTTCTTTTACACTTTAAGAATCATATTATGTGAAAGGACTCTCTTCCTATAAACAATAGAGAAATAAATACCCAAAATATATTGAATGTACTTTACATGCATTATCTTATATAATTTCAACATAATCATCATAGAGACCCTGGGAATTAATAATTATTATTCCCATTTTATGGAGAAGAAAACTCACACTTAGAAAGGCTAAGTTGTTCAGGTTGACCAGCTGGCAAATGTGAGTGTCAGAATTTGAACCTAATAGTTCTGATGTCAAACGTTAATTCCATTATTTCCAATTAACACTTGGAAATGTTTTGCTTAATGGGTGAGAGATTGCTGGTGACTGCCTCAAGAAGCAACTCATTCAAATTGTATTAGAAATCCATTTATCTACAAATATACTTTGATTTCTTGAATAGGTCAAGTCTCATGTGTCTAGTCATTCATTTTTTTCATCGCATTGAGTTTCTTTCTAGTTACCATTTCTGAGAAGTAAACACTGGAAGATGAACCTTTTTCTGGAATATCTTTGTCTATTGTAGATATTGCTATGACCCAATAGTCCTCTCATGAGAACCAGTTTCCATCACATGACCAGTAGGGCTTGACATCTCCTACCTCTTTAAATCACTCTGGACATATGTCCAAGGACAAATAGGCATTGGCCTCTATTAAAGTTTAAGCAGTCTTTACTGAGAAAATCAGATCTTTGTTTTAAGGATGTTCAGAAATTTCTCACAATGAGGATGTCTAATGAGTATGGATACCTCTTCATTGCTTTGCCAGTTTGAGAATGATTTTCTTGTTAACATGTCTGTGACTGGTCTATAGGATACATAATGTTTTTTGCCCCAGTAGTGCAACTTTATCTTATCCCATGGAAAAAAAAATATGCTCATCTATGTGTATGAATCTAAATGTCTATAATATGCTTTACTTATATTAAAATGTCTTTGGCACCTTGCCAATATTTCAAAATACTTTTTTTCATTGCCATAATAAATGTTGCCATGCCGACATTGATTTCTTAACATCCGATTTTAGCCCTGATATCTGGAAGGAATAGGGAATACATTTTTGAATTTGATGTCAGGAAGAAGTGAGGAAAAGAGGGAAGCCACATTTTAAGAAGTAATAAAATTAAACACAGACACATGCCATGATGGCACCCTTATGACATGGGAAGAAACATGAGAAAGCCAGTAGAGATGAGAAAGAACTCTGGTATAAAAACCTTTATGTTGCAGGTTAGATAAAATGAGGTCTAATATGCTAAGTGGCTTGTCTTTAGCAGCATTGTTACATAGGAGCAGATTTAGTTTCTTGGCTCTAAGTCCATAGTCTTCCATGAACACTGCATTTCTTTATAATATTTAATGAGTCTCTTTCATTCCCCAATTGCCCTCCCACATCCATGCCACACCCATTTGTGGTCAGTGGTATTGTATAACTTGAAGCTGTCCTTCCCATCGATATCCAGAAATGAGAATACATTCTGCCAATAAATGTGTCTATAAATAGGTATACTTATGCCTGTTGGGTTTTCTTGGCAATTACAAATTACTTGCTGATTGTGCACACTGATCTAAAGGATTTTTAAACTTTTTGAAATATACTGACTTCTCTCCTGTAGCTGGTGAGTGGGAGGTTTGGACTCAAACAAAATCCTGGGGCAGATAGAACAGGAAATAAACTAGAGACAACTTCTTTACTTCTTGCCAGGGATTGAGTTGTTCTAGAAAAATGTATGAAAATGGGCACAAAATGAATGCAAAAAGAAATTCATTTTCCTTCAGTATTATGAGAATTTCATCACTGCGTGGAAACATTAGTAAGTCATATAACTTAACTATTTTTTCTTGGAGCTTCACAATATATTATAGAGATATTGAAGAGAACATTACTTGCATTTTTTTGCTTGAGGAAAGCTGTGCCACATCTTTAGGGAAACCTGTACACTTCATTTCTTAAAATTGCACAGCAAGGTGAAAACAAGACAGTTATGATTGCTCCAAAAATAAATTTTAGCCATTCCCATATACCACAGGACTCAACCTCTAGCTTCCCCAAATTTTTACCTTTGCTTTGAAAGGAGAATGTGATGATTATCTAAGTGGAATTTGCTTAAGTGGAATTTTTTAAGCTCAGATTTCCTGCGCATTGGCTATAGTAGATGTCCCTTATTTATGCCTGTCCAATAGGAATGCCCACTTATGAGAGGGACCCACCCCTCGTGTTGTAGTTTGAGTGATGAATCTACACCCAGCTGCAGAGGAGGGCATGTGACTTAGGCCAGCACAATCAGAGTGTAGCATTCCCTTTCACAATGATTACTTAAGGAATCACCCAATGACAGCTAAACGGAATTCATCAACATTAACCCAAGGATGCTAGAAGGATCTATGCATGTCTTTCAAAGGGGTAGTGGTTGGGCAACATTTTGAGAATTTTTTCTTAATTTCACAGGAATGAAACCTGCTAAGAAGGAAGCACAATGGTGGGGTAAAAGAGAGAGAGAGACACAAAGACAAAGGGTTTTGATGTTATGACTGACCCAAGCCAATGTCAACATAAACAAATACTTAAAGTGAAGAAATTGAATTTGATTGAAACTAGAAAGGGTGAATTTATCTTTCTGGCCTTCTATAATTGATAAAATATTAACTAATATATATGTTATATTGCTTAAACATGATAATTAGAAAATGCCTTAATGTGAGCTTTTAAAAATTTATCTTTATTTTTGAGAGTATTACAGATGTCCCCCATTTTTCTCTCATTACCCCTTCCACCCCACTTCCACCCCACCAGGCCTTCACCACACTATTGTCTGTGCCTATGGGTTATGCATATGTGCATATACGTTCTTTGGTTAATCTCTTCCTGCTGGGCATTGCATAAAAACTGAAGTCAGTGCCTTATTGAACTGAAAGTTATTTCAAAAAATGCTTTATTTATTTGGCTAGTGTTACTTGCCATTTAGTTCCTTCTACAAGATGTAATTGTCTGATAGTCCTGCTTTCATGTTTTCCTCTTTGTTAGTGAAACATAAAACATTTTCTCTCAATTAATCAAACTGCAACATTATCAAAATTTTAACATACAGAGTGGGAAATTTTCACACATCTCAATAACTATTTTGGACACTTGCAGTTAAGCACATTAAGAAGCTTATTAGAGGAGAGTTGTGGAATGAGCCTCAATTAGTAAATTAGACTGTATTCATTACACTTCACCAAATGCTCATTAACAGATTGTTTGATTTTTTTTTTCTGCCTGTGATAGGGGGAAAAAGAAAGAAAAACGGGTTGTGGGGAGTGAGTTTGCCCTAACAGCAATATGGAAATGAAGTCACATGATGGTCCTTTTGCTTCCAGCTGCCTGGAGTAAAAAAATAAATAAATAACACTTGTAGCTGTTATCAGTGAGACTTTGTTTGGAGCTAAGTATTAGAAGGATGGACTCCAGGCCACTAAAGTCACCTATGGCATATTTTTTTTTTACAAAAGTCTTTACTTTAAAAAAGAAAAGAGTCTATTTCCAGGAAAAACAAGACTCACCAAACAGCTCATTTTGGTTGAAGGATACCCTGATGATCTTGCCAAATCTTTTTTAGGATGCATGGCAATCCAGGATGCTTCCTGCCAAATTCCCCAGCTCCCTTCTTCCCTCAGAGACAGAATTCCATGGCTGCCTAATGCTCTGAGCCTTCCCAGCTCCCTCCTCATTTGGTCTCACACAGACCTTTCCTTTAAAGTCTCTTTGTGTTTATTTCCACCTTGGTGTCTGCTTCTTGGATGATTCATCCTAACACAATAAGCAAAGACGTTTATCACACACACACACACACACACACACACACACGTTTTCTGGGGCCCAAAAGTTATGCATATTCTATAACGTTGGTGATGACGGTAGCGATGATGATGAGAGAGAGCAACACAGGCTTCATCTTGCCCTTTCCTGGGAGCCTAGGATGGTGACCCTAAACTTGCTGGGTGTGGTGGAGGGGGCGGAGTTCAAAGAGAACTCAAGTTAGAGCTGGACACTAAAGGTCACAGACCCTTTAGCTGTTTCTTGCAACGGTGATAATGTGGCTTTATTTTCTTCTTCCAAGAATAAATGATAAAACAATAAATTCTTTTTTTAAACTTAGCTTTTGATGAGAATTGCTCTTAGTGTATAAATGTAAAGCAATTTAGTCATTTCAAATAAATATGCACATTTTTATTAATTACTATAAAGATTGAAAAGTGATGGCTTGGTTAATTTATATTAGTTCAAACATTACAAATCATCTTTAATACTAGGTTATATATATATCCTAGTATTGCTCATATTTACTATTTACTATTATATGACTAATATTTAAGTGCCACATTTAATGCCATAGAAATAAAGACCAGTCCAGCTGGTGTGGGTCAGTGGTTGGGCATCGACTCATGAACCAAGTGGTCACCAGTTCAACTCCCTGTCAGGGCACATACCCAGGTTGCAGGCTTGATCCCCATAGGGGGCATACAGAAGGCAGCCGATTGATGATGTTTCTCTCTCATTGATGTTTCTATCTCTCTATCCCTCTCCCTTCCTCTCTCTTTATCCTCTTCCCTTCCTCTCTCTCTAAAAATCAATGAAAACATATTAGAAAAAAAAGAAAAGAAAGACCAAAAAGGATCGTAAATAAAATTAAAATATATGAAATGTAAAAATCACATAATGTAAAATGTAATAATATAGGTAATATCTATAATTATAAAAGTGTAATATGCTAATTAGACCAGACAGCCGAACAACCTTCTGGACATCCTTCTGGATGACCTTCCAGGTGAAGACAGGGCTGCAAGGGCTGAGGGCAGCCGCCCTGGCTGCCAGGGCCAAGCCCTTTGCATGAATTTCATGCATTGGGCCTCTAGTTAAATATATAAAATACACATAAATATTGGCACCTGATAGAAGTATTAATTGTCTTATCATTATAAGTATTTAATCTTTTACAAATCCCCCCAAAAATAGAGAGAAATATAGGTCTTTACAGATCCCTAAGGGATGAACACTGTTCAATTTCCTAGATAACCCTATCTATTTTATATAAACTTTTATATTTGCTATTTTGAACATAAGGCACATCAAACTTCTTGTATCAGTAACTGAAAAATATGAAGTGCATCTTTATTAGAAATATCTGTAAGTCATTTTACCTTCCATTGATATATATGTATCAGTCATTACTTAGCAAAAGTATCTGGAACTATTCTACACACATGTTCTCTTGTATCTCATAAGTCCAATCTCAGGTCTCAGCTAATTAGACCTGTAATAAAAACCACACCTAAGGGAGGGGAGGCACCTTCAATGGGCAACGAGAGCGATAAGGTACAGGCTGGTATAAAACATGTGAACCAGGGATAAACTGGTCTGATGAGATTGTTTCTCTCAAAACCAGAAATAATCCCTGGCTGGTTTAGCTCAGTGGATAGAGCGTTGGCCTGTGGACTGAACGTCCTGGGTTGATTCTGGTCAAGGGCTTTTGCTTTGGTTGCAGGCAACCAATCTATGTGTCTCTCTCACATCAGTGTTTCTCTGTGTCTCTTCCCCTCTCTTCCACTCTCTCTAAAAATCAATGGAAAAACAGAAACCAAACAAACAAAAATAAACAAAAAAGAAAGAAACCTGAATTGAGAGACAAGGGAGGAAGCTGACAGCCGTAGAATCTGCCTGTGAAAACTCCTGTCGTCAATGGGCACCTGAATAATGGAAATTCTAAACAGACGCTAACAGCAGCAGCAATGGCAGCATAGTCTGGGCAGTGCTCACAACCCCACCAACAATGGCAGAGAACAGCAGAGATGAACTTACATCTATTTCCAAAATTATCATGGTCCGAGTTTCAACAAGACCCCCATTTCCAGTCATGTCAGGGTCCCAGTTCCAGGCCTGCAGTGGGTGCAAACTCTCCCTGAAACAGTGCAAGGTGGTCCACATGGCTGAACACGCACCCTTGTCCAGGAGGAGTTGGGATCCCTGTGTCACTTGAGTTTGAGTACATCCGTGTCTGGAAACAAGAAAAGCCTTAATAGAATATTATCTACTAGAGACCTGGTGCACAAATTCGTGCACGGGTGGGGTTCCTCAGCTTGGCCGGTGAACCGGGCTGATCGGGGCCTATCAGGGCAGGCCAGCTGTGGGGAGGGACGGCAAGAGATTGGCCAGCCGCTGGAGGTTGGCTGTGGGAGTGCACTGACCTCCAGAGGGCAGCTCCTGTGTTGAGTGTCTGCCCCCTGGTGGTCAGTGTGCATCATAGCTACCAGCTGGTCGTCTAGTCCAGTTATAATGGTTGCTTAGGCATATATATATATATATATATATATAAATATATATATATACATACATACATACATTTAACCAGGTTATTTATCCTGCTTGCTCATCTACAAAAGGGAAATGGTAAATCCCACCTCCCATTCCTGTCCGAAGATTCAATGTGAGAAAACATGAACTTATCTCAGCACTGAACTCTTCCAATGGATGGCTTTTCCATTTCCTTCCCTACAGCATAGGATTGATTTAGGTGACCCCTATTGAGTCTAATTTTAGTTATCCTCTTGCCTTTCTGAAATAGTCTAAGAAGCAAAATTGTAGAATTGATTCCCATCCTCTTAGTTTCCTCAAAAGTGTTAGAGTTTTAAGAGAATAAAGTATTAGAGTCACATGCCCTGGTTAAAACCCCAAACTAGGAAGACATCAATTCCCTAAGGCCTCCCCCTAGCCGTTTACCTATGAATTTGTGGCACATGTTGGCTAACTTGTACAGTCTGGTTTTTACCTCTCTTGCTTCCCTTTCCCAAGAGGCAGACTTTTAAAAAGATTCAACACCATTCTGAACCATATGCTTCAAAGGAAAAGGAAGGAAAAAGAACATAAAGTCTGTTACTAACAATGAACACTTTTTGTCAGAGAAATTGCACTATCCCCCAAACTTCAAACTTATAAGTGAAGCCATAAACCCAAAATCATTTTCTCCATTGTCCTTTTGAGTTGGGTATCAAAACACATTGCCATTTTTTTTGTTGTTGTGTGGTTTGTTTAGTTTTTAAATTAATAGTTTTCCCCAACAGCCCTATAATAAAAATACTGATGCATTGTAGCTGTAGAGTAATTTATAAGATTTAAATACAGATCATAGGGGCATTTTTGAGTTTTACTGTCAAAGAAATAAAGGTTGGCTCAAACAGTAGGGAAATCTGAGAATATAATCTCATTCCACGCTTGCTATTTCAGATAGTTAGATTAATGTCAATCTTCACCTCTATGCCGGACTGTAATGTCAAAGACATTCTATTACGCATTCAACATTCAGAAACACTTTGCAATGAAGTTGTGTTGAGTGGAATGTGTTTCCAGAGATTTGTGATCTTTAAGATTGTCTTGAAGAACTCTTTACTCTTTTTCTCATCCTTCCACCTGTGAATAAACTAGATATTTGAGGAGAGGATTTCATTAACTGAAGTCACATGGGTCTAGAAATTCCATTTCAAAATAGCACTAATTAAATTTCCTTAATCCTACTGAAGCTTTTAGCTGTGAGTTGCAGCTATTGCACATGAAATCCATAAGCCTGCTATTCAAATGTCATGCCTCTTTATTATTATTTATTTATATGAATTTATTGGCTGGATGTGTCTCTGTGGCCTCCGGGTATGAGAATCTTTAAGTTTAATTATGAAGCTCATTCTGACATTCTGAGTCTTATCACTCCTAACCAAACATAGATGAAAGAACATCAAAGCAGAAAATACACACATACACAAAGATGTGCACCCTCAGGACACAGCAGATTCAACCCACCAGCAAGTTAGCAAACCCATAGGAACTAGGCAAAGACACTTGACAGGAGACATCTTATTAGAATACAAAGCTTTTACTATTTAAATTTGTTTTAAAGTGGGAGGTAGAACCACATGGAAGACACACTCCACTGTGTAACGTGATTCATTCATTGCACACAGCTTCTTCTGCAGGCCTTGTGGGATTCCTAGAGCAGTGGTCGGCAAACTGCGTCTCGCAAGCCACATGCGGCTCTTTGGCCCCTTGAGTGTGGCCACGAAGTTTTAATCGCACTGTATGTGCGCTCCCGCACGTGGTATTTTGTGGAAGAGCCACACTCAAGGGGCCGCAGTTTGCTGACCACTGCCCTAGAGCAACCAACACATACCTTCTTCTCACACCTCAGGGACATGGATCCTTATGTAGGAATCAGCTCTGGCCTTAGGCCTAATACTCCTGCCCAAGAGTCAGAAAGAAGAAAGGAATGCATCCATTGAGAAGAACAGATGCTGAAAGAAAATTAAATTAATACTATTAAGAGGTCATTGTCAAGGGCATGGAGGGTGGTCATGCAAGGCCCATTTCCTAATGCATTTTCAGTTTGGGAGTTTGTTGAAAATCATCATCATCATCATCACCTTATCAGCAGTATCACCATTAACATGATCATCACTGACTCCCTTGATTTATATCACATATTATTGCTTTAAAAAACTCGAGTGCCTGTGATCTCACTTGGCAATAATAAAAAAATTATGTATTTTTTCCATTTAAATATATTTTTATTTATTTCAGAGAGGAAGGGAAAGGGGGAGAGAGATAGAAGCATCAATGATGAGAGAGAATCATTGATTGGCTGCCTTCTGCACTGGGGATGGAGCCCGCAACCCAGGCATGTGCCTGACTGGGAATCTAATTGTGATCTCCTGGTTCATAGGTTGACACTCATCCACTATGCCACGCCGTTTATGAATTTTTTAATGTGAGATGAGGAAAATGATATCTACACAGTTTGAATTTGTAATCTACATTCAATACATAGGCTAATGTATTAATGTATCTTTTAAAAGTTGTTTTTAACTCCTGTTTTCCCAGCTCTCATGTAACTTCATTATTCCAAATTGGAAATATGCTAAGTTTTACTTAAATAGCTTTAATAGGCTACCTATAATATGAGCACAAGTCTGGTCTTAGAGCTGACACAGTGGTTTTTTTTCTAGGACATCATCACTCTATGTCCGATTTTCTGAACGGTTTCTATTTTCGATTTCTTGCTAAACTCTGACCCACTCTGACCCTCCACCACTTTCTCTTTTTGGAGACGTGGAGATGGGATGGAATATGTGGAAACAAGTACTTTTTTTTTTTCATTTGCCTCATAGTCTATCTTCAATTTTCTTTATATCAGGAGCGATAACAACGAAGTGCCAATAGACTAAAAAAAGAACATCTGTTTCCTGTGTTTTCCATCATAAGGACATTTGAAGTGTGAGATTCTGTTTCTAAAAGATCAACACTTTAAAAATTCTTCTGATGACAAACTGTGCCTACTTCCAGATCATGTGGCAGTAAAACACTATTACATAGCTCATCACACCCGGGATGAAGTGTCGGCTGCGAAACATTATGATTTATGTGTATATTCAACATTTGTTTTTGGAAGCCAGACTGACTTCTCCCTTGATTTGTTGCGAGGAAAAGGATTGCTACTTAATCCTCTGTAATTAGCGATCCTTAATTCTATCCAACAACGCGGTTACACACAAAGCATTCGCCGTACCTTGTTTTCCTGCAGAAATGCTCATCAGTGCCCTTAATTACCTCCTGACATCACTGGGTTGTGGTTGTGGACTTGCACACGCTACTGTGTACCGCATGGCTCATAAAGCCTAACGAGAATAAGTTCATTAAATTAATCCCAATAATTAACACACTGGCTGCCTGCTTCTCAGATGTCTAATTTGTGACACGCGCTTGGCAAATGTTTTCATCTGTGGAAGCGGAATTGCATTCGAAAAGCCTTTTTGAGGGAAGCTGAAATACCTCCTTATTAGAATGCCTTTGTCAAATGCACAATCCACTCATGATATATATTAAGAAAGAGACACAGCCTCGGGGACAATAAAAATCATATAAAATGTTGACCAAATGAGAGAGGGCTCATGATGGTGATTTTTCCCCTCATGGAGTGTTTTTGAAAGTAGAAAGAAGAAAAATTATTTTGTTTTCATATCTCAGTAATTCCACCGGGTGAAAGGGCTTACCTCTATCCATTCCTGACTGCCATCTACTCCCTAAATTGCTGGTTCGAATAATTTCCTAAATTGCTCCATTTACCCAAGTCATGTGTTGATATGCCCAAAATGTATACTAACAGGTCATTAGTAGCCCATGCATTCATAAATAGAGGGTGAAATTCACTCTTCAAATGACCCTGAAATTATCTGATATTAACACATATCTTACTCAAGTCTAAAGCACAAGTAAAAGAGTAGAATAAAAGTTAACCCTTTCTAGTCTTTACTCTTGTGCCTTATTTTAAATTACTGTGATGTGGAACAGATTCTGGCATATAGTAGGTGCTGAATCAAGTCAGCTGAATAAGTTATAAGGTAAATAAAAATATTTTGAATATATTTTTATTGATTTCAGAGAGAAAGGGAAAGGGCGAGAGAGATAGAAAGATCGATGATGAGAGAGAATCATTGATAGGCTGCCTCCTGCACAACCCCTACTGGGGATCAAGCTTGTAACCTGGGCGTGTGCCCTGACCAAGAATCAAACCATGACCTCCTGGTTCACAGGTCAACACTCAACCATTTAGCCACACTGGCCGGGCAAAATTTCTTTTAATCATGAATTTATTCAATCACTCTGAGTTTTTCAAATTAAGTGTTATTTTTCTTTAAATTTTATGTATACCTTATACTGCATTTCATCATTTCCCAGCAATATACTATCTAAACACTTACTGAGCTAAAAGTGAAAAATATTCAGATCTCTGTTCAGCTTCTTCTCAAAAATGCTCCTCTGAACCACTGCTCTTTTAGGTCATAATTGTAATTGTGTTTGTTGGCAATTTTGTGGAACTTCCTCCCCCCATCTTTTTTTTTTTTACTTTTTTGTCCCCAGCAGAAATATATATCACACTTGCGCACATCAGGGAATACTTAGTGGGGCTTCAACCCAAGGAAGAGCCCTATGATATAGGTAAATTAATATCGAACGCTAGAACGAAATAGAGACTTCGATGACAATGTCATACCCGTGATAACACCATTTACAAATGAAGTCATCGCCAGTGTTTACTTGTTTTATTTTCCTGTTATGAATCTGAAATTTCCCCAGTGCTCTTTATCAGTATCTTTGTTGACTAACTTTGTATAAAAGTCAGTATAGGTTTGTTAACATATGGGTTTTTTTTCCCCATAAAACACATGTCGATTTGAATCCTGGCTTCTACAAGTGAACTGTATGACTTGTACTTAACTCTCAGCATTGCAGACTGTGCAGTAATACACTGGGGATACTAAAAACACTGCCCCCATGAGGTAGTTTTGAAGTTAGGATGAGAGCACTCAATACATTTGTAGCCATTTTTAATATGACAGTGACCTACTATGTCTTGAAAGAATGAGGATGAGCCCTAACTGGTTTGGCTCAGTGGCTAGAGCAGTGATGGTGAACCTATGACACGCGTGTCAGAGGTGACACACGAACTCATTTTTTTGGTTGATTTTTCTTTGTTAAATGGCATTTAAATATATAAAATAAATATCAAAAATATAAATCTTTGTTTTACTATGATTGCAAATATCAAAAAATTTCTATATGTGACACGGCACCAGAGTTAAGTTAGAGTTTTTCAAAATGCTGACACACCGAGCTCCAAAGGTTCGCCATCACTGGGCTAGAGCATCAGCCTGTGGACTGAAAGGTCCCAGGTTCAATTCCGGTCAAGGGCATGTACCTTGGTTGCGGGCACATCCCCAGTAGGGGGTGTGCAGGAGGCAGCTGATGGATGTTTCTCTCTCATAGATGTTTCTAACTCTCTATCCCTCTCCCTTCCTCTCTGTAAAAAATCAATAAAATTTTTTTTTTTTAAAGAATGAGGATGAGGAACAAAAGGCTCCAAACCTCTCACCCATATTTGAAAATGGGAAGGATGGAGATAGAATGCAAACATGAATTGTGATGCAAATCCTAGTTTCCTATTGAGCAGGAATTCCCCAGTTAAATCCTAATGCTCACAAAGCCCCAGCACTTTATTAAACACAATGCAGACAAAAAGTAGAAACTGATTTAAATACAAGAATTAAGAAAACTGCTGAGAAAAGGAGCTTAAATTCATTCATGAAACGTAGACTATGTAAAACAAAGAGATCTAGGACGGCTGTATAAAACATGGTCTTTGAAGTCTCTGTAACCTGGATTAATATCCCACATTTGCACTTAAAAGTTCATGGCCTTGGGCAAGTTATTTGACATTGCAAAGCTCTAGGTGTCTCTTCCCAGGACACTGGATTAGAACATGCCTATCCTATTGAAGTTTTTGAAAGCGGAAAAAAAAAAAAAGGCTCCAAATAGAAAGAAAACGTTTTTTTGGTAAATGAGATTTGTTCTTTATTTCTGGATGAAAATTAAATAACAACTAATTCTCCAAGTTTGAAAACCATCAAAGAGTTTCCGAAGACCTTACCTCATTTTATTCAGACAAAATTCTTTAAACTGTCATAGTGGTTGTCAACTGAGGGAGATTTTGCCGCACCAGGGACATTTGGAAATTTCTGGAGAGATTTTTATCTGTCAACACTGGGGTCTGTGGGGTGGAACTACTGACATCTTGTAATTAGAAGCCAGAGATGCTGCTAATGAGTAGGCAGCCCCTCACAACAAAGAATTATCAAGCCCCAAATGTCAATATTGTGAGGTTGAGCAATCCTGATCTGGAAAAACACAAATCTAAATACTGGCTCATTTGCAATAAAAAATATATATTGACTTATATCTTATTTTTACCTTCTGTTTTTGTAGTAGGAACAATACTTATTTCTCTAGGTCACCTGCCTAATGATCCCATTACTTGTGTGGGAGTATTTTCCTGATGGACTATTATATGCCCATGAACAAATAACCAGAAAGGTAGCACTGACCCAAATTCTAATCATTATAGAATACTCATAATCAAGGGCCATTGGTTAGTATCCTTCAGAGTATTAATTAGTTAGTTATGAAAAATAAAATAAAATCTATTTAGTACTTATTAAGTTTCAGAAACTGTCTTTGCCATCTCTTTAGTCCCAGCCCTTCTGCTTCAGCAATTCATGCCCAATAAAAAGGGGGTAGGGAGCAGAAGATCAGAAAATGTCAAATCCTTCAATCTGTAGAAGAGGGTTCTGTGAGTGTTCTGGACATGTCAGGAGGCTACCACCTGGAGTACTGCCTTAACATGGGCAGCTCTGCCGTGGCCGTGTTAAGATGGACACACCTTCTTCGTCTTCCTGCATTTTATTCATTTGAGGAAGGTTGAAATGTTATCGAATTATGACATACTGCTGTTGGTGACTTCTGAAAGTCATCATTTCACAGGAGAGGCTAAGAGAGGTAAGTTGCCACTTCTTAAAAAGCCCAGCTTTGTGAGAATACAAAGCAAAATATCATGAAATCTTTCAATAGAGCCCAGGAAGGGCAAAGGTTAGGTGAAGGTGAGTGACCTCCAGGCAGATCACGGAAGCAGAAGCAGCATGTGGACAAATGCTCAAAACGCTTTAAAAAAGGAAGAGCACAAACAGATGGACAAAATAGTCAAGATTGCAAGAGGGTGACATGTTATGTCAGGCAGCTCAGAACAACAAAGGGACTCATGAGTCTGGTTTTATTTATGGCACGGATTTTTAAAGGAGACTTTATGGCATAAGATAGTGTTCTAGGAAAAGCTGTCTGATATCTAAGTGAGGAAAAATGGATTAAAAGAAGATAAATGGAGATGCCTGATGATCGGATAGTAAAGGAAAGACAAAAAACAAAAACTTTTCATTGAAGATCCTTCACAAAAAAAGATAGAAATTTAAAATTGGAGGAAGGTTGAAATGTTATCGAATTAGGACACACTGCTGTTGGTGACTTCTGAAAGTCATCATATCAAAGGAGAGGCTGAGAGAAATAAGTTGCCACTTTTTGTGAGAATACAAAGCAAAACATTATGAATTCTTTCAAGAGAGCCCGGGTAGGACAAAGGTTAGGTGAAGGTGAGTGACCTCCAGGCAGATCACGGAAGCAGAAGCAGCATGTGGACAAATGCTCAAAACGCTTTAAAAAAGGAAGAGCACAAACAGATGGACAAAATAGTCAAGATTGCAAGAGGGTGACATGTTATGTCAGGCAGCTCAGAACAACAAAGGGACTCATGAGTCTGGTTTTATTTATGGCACGGATTTTTAAAGGAGACTTTATGGCATAAGATAGTGTTCTAGGAAAAGCTGTCTGATATCTAAGTGAGGAAAAATGGATTAAAAGAAGATAAATGGAGATGCCTGATGATCGGATAGTAAAGGAAAGACAAAAAACAAAAACTTTTCATTGAAGATCCTTCACAAAAAAAGATAGAAATTTAAAATAAATACAAGAAAAATTAGATTAAGATAAACAAATCACTGACTATTCCTACTCAGTGTGTGTGTGTGTGTGTGGAATTGGGCTTAACCATGGATGCTTAACATTTTTTAGTGATATTGTTACTGGAGAAATACATGGGTGGTCTTTCTCCACTGCTAGTGGGAATGGGGTTCTTGGGGTGCTTCTGGAATAAGCATTTCCTGAGGCCCCCACAGGAGGATGAGTTGTGGTAGAAAGCTTTATTTGCGTGACTTATATCCCTTGGTTAGCAAAGTCCCATTTCCCTTAATCCAGGCCTGGAAGATGTGCAGGTGGTTATTCAGTAGAACTAGAAGTAAGGCCAGTGCCCAGAGTATCCATTCTGTGGGGGAGCTGGGTCCAGTTTAGTATTAGGCTAGTTGCAGTGTATTAGTCCATTGTATGTGGGGTTCACATGGCTGTGGGCCATGTGGGCAAAGGCAGGGGAGCCAAAAATGTGCCTCCTGCGACAGGAGTGCCAAGAGACAAGAGAGAGAACTCCTTTGTTTAGGAGCTTCTAGATCTTAAAACTTCCTATGCTTGCAGTGGCCACGCCTACTCCAGCCACTGACCTATTCCCAGGTGTGACTGACAGAGGAATACCTATCCTATGTCACCCAGACTTTACTGGGCATGCCTATACTATTTGGCCTTCCCTTTGCTCCTTTCCTATTATTCATAACCAGGTTATTTACAACCGTATCAATATCTGTTGAATTGTTCTCAAAATTTTAATGCTATGACAGTACCCCAATATTTTATTTGTTTTAAAACTATTAACACACCGTGCTCACATAGATATTTGAGACTCACCAGGCCTACTCTTCACAGATGGTGAGAAATACCAGAAGTGACCACAGAAAAGAGAAAATATGATGATGTGTCCGTATTTTGGCAAAGACTGACAACATTGATGAACTTCTTTGCAGTTAGACAGAATATTAACACAGATTCTCTGGCTCATTTGGAGAGGATGGAATTAATTCATGAACGAGGGGGTAGCTGTAGGCAAAGTTTCCGTGGGCAAAAAAAAGAGAGACAAAATGTAGATTATGGTTTAAAAAAAATTAACTAGTGAAAGAGATGTTAACCTCCAACTGGGGAAGTAATTGTATTATAATGCTGATGCAAAATACTATCAACCAAAGAAATGAACCTGAAATGTTTCTAAATGGGAAGTCACTTTGGCTACCTTTTAGATTTGTGTGCGCTTCCTTTTGCACACCGCTCTGCTCTAAAACCTCAGGAGAGACTAGAAAGAGGGATTCTGCCAGGTTTTACATAATCAAGTTTTGTCCCCAAACAACTTACTTCCATGGTGCTTTCAAACCTAAGTCCTTTGCTTAATGAATTCAAACATCAAGGGAGAGGGCTTTGAGAGACTTTGCGTGTTGCCTGGCACATTGCAGGGTTTTTCAAAGTCTCATTCTTTTTCCACCATTCAGATTTAGTGCAAGGTGACCTTTCGTGAGGAATCTGGGAGAAGCAAGGACACTTTGGACACTATCCCAGTTGACAAAATTTCTGGGCTCTGAAGCTGGGTGACTCCACACCAATGGCAATGAGCAAGAAGTAATGGCAGTACCTCCCGGGATTCGGTCATGACTGAGCCATAGGACCCCCGAGTGGCAAAGGCTTCCTGCTGTCCAAACCTGTAGAGAATTGTCATGAGCTTATTTGAGCCAAACAGAAGACAATTGTCGGGAAGCAAAAACGCAAAAGATTGAGGAAATGCTCTGAGAAATGACAGTTTTACCACTTATTTTGTGCATCAGAATCAAAAGGGAAGACAGTAGGAGGTTACATAAATCTCATTGGTGATAAATTAGAGAGGCGGGGGAAAAGCAAGCAGGGACATCTCTGGGATTGAGTAAAAAGTAAAACACATAGTCACGTATTTCTCTTACATTGGTGGCTATAGGATAGTTAGCACTTAACAATTAACACAACAACAATAGCAAGCAGGGTTCTGTGGTCTGTGCTCTGGTGCAGTGATTGTACCCCAAAGGGTCTGCGGGAAGGAAATTACCCGGATATTCCAAAGGATGTTATCACAGAGGCAAAAAGACAACGACAGGCTCAGGTAAAGGAAAGATGGGCCTTTGTCAGGGAAGATGCTTGCCTGGGATCTTCCAGGACTTGCTTTTAGCTAGAAAGTTAAAATCTTCACTCAAGGATATTTTTTTATTGATTTTTTTAGAGAGAAAGGAAGGAAGGAAGAGAGAGAGAGAGAGAAAGAGAGAAACACCGATGCAAGAGAGAAACACCCATCAATTGCCTCCCATATGTGCCCCTACAAGGGATGGAACCCACAACCTAGGTGTGTGCCCTGAGCAGGAATCAAATCCGCAAACTTTTGGTTTATGGACAATGCTCGAACCAACTGAGCGACCTGGCCAGGACTATTTGGTAAATTTTAAAGAACGCTTGGTGTTTTATTTTTGTTACCATGTGATACAACGGGTTCTGAATAATTCGTCCTTACTCTTGTTCTTCATTCTATACCTGAATCCAGCGGAATAGGATCTCTCCTAATTAGTCACTATGAATTACCTGAAATTAATTAATAAGTTTTGATATCTTATTCTGGGAAAGCACTCAACAATCTCTCAAAAGCTTCTCATAAGACTTAAACCTCTTGTGAAAGGATGGCTACATCGTATTCTTGTATGTGGGCATCCACTTGCGCATCTGTTATGACCTATGCAGTTAGATTATTGTACTTGGCTTTCTTCTTTTGTATGAATGGCTCAATGCAGTTCTAAACCTCTTGTGCTTTGTTAAATTCCAGGACAATGAAACAAGTTAATTTCAACTTAAGTAGAAGCACTTAATATACCTTTAACATATATATGTATATATTTATGAATATTAATATATCTTTCTCTCTCCTGTTTATGTGTGTATATGAGGAGGAAAGGGAGAGATACTTTCCACATCCCGGGTAATTTTCATCTACTAAATCCATCGTGCCAATGGCAGCCTCACAGTGTTCCTCAGAGCATTGACTATCTTTCAAAATATCACCCAAGTTTACTTAGCTAGAGAGTCATAGAGCCCAGATTGGACTCCAGCTTTGACTGACATGCCAGCCTGTGTTTATCCTGTCATCCTGCTCTGAGACAGTTTGAATTAAACAATATTCCCATTGTTATATACCCATATGACCAGCATTATGTCCAGAGCAGAACAATCCCTTCTCTTATTTATGGAGCCTCTCTTGGTCAAGATTCTGTTTTTGTTTTGTTTTCTGCTGTGATAAGGCATAACTATATATTTTCTCCTCTTCACTAATAACATTGGACTTGGTTGTTATTTTAATGATATGTCGAAGTACAAAATTTAGGTAGAAAAGTGTATGTCGGACATCAACAGATTGTGAATCTTCATAAACTTAACACACATGTGTGTCCAACACCCAGATTCAGGGGAAAAAGCATTACTAGTCTTCATTAAAGCTTCCTCATACACTCTCCCATCATTTCCCCAAACCCCTCAGAGTAAGCATTTCCTGACTTCTAACAGCATTGATTAGTTTTATGTGTGTATGTGACTTTTATATGTCATCTACTTGGAATCCTATAGTGTCTGGCTCCTTTTACTTAGCATTATAATTTCAACAATCATCCATATTGTTGTATAGTTATATAAAGTTTATACTCATTGTTGTGTTGCATTCAGCTAGGCATAGATATCAATTTATTTATCCAGTGGAGATGATGGGCATTTTGGTAATTTCCAACTTTTGGATATTATGAAATATTAGAGGCCCAGTACACAACATTTGTGCACTGGGGGGTGGAGGGCTCCCTCAGTCCAGCCTGTACCCTTTTGCAGTCTGGGAGCCCTTGGGGGATGTCCAACTGACAGCTTAGGCCCGCTCCCTGCTGCCACTCCCCACATTCTTAGCACTACCGCAGAGGCAGAAGAGGCTCCCGCCACTGCTGCTGCACTCGCCAGCCGTTAGCCCGGCTTCTGGCTGAGCGGCACTCCCCCTGTGGGAGCGCACTGAACACCAGGGGGCAGCTCCTGCGTTGAGCGTCTGCCTCCTGGTGGTCAGTGCACGTTATAGCGATGGGTCGTTCCGCCATTCAGTCGATTTGCATATTACCCTTTTATTATATAGGATTGTTGTAAACATTCTAGAACATATTTTTAAATAAATGTACCTGCACATTCCTACCAGGTGTGTACTAAGGAGTGGAATTGCTATATCACAAAGTGAGCAGATGTTAAATTTTAGTGGCTCCTGTAAATTACTTTCTTTGGAATTGATCTTTGTTGTGTGAAGACTAGACATATTTTTCATCCTTTCCTGCTTTGAATGCAATGCCTTTTTCTAACATAATGCCTCTCAGTAGTACACAATTCATTTCCTGCTTAGCCATGTTCATAGTTTTACGCTTTCAGGAGGATTTCAGTCTCATTGCATCCTACACCTTTGAGAATCTTGCTGGTATTACTTTGGCTTTATGTATGTATAAAGAATTTCTCCTTTCTCCCAGTCCTGGAGAGTACATGGAAGGTATTGTATGGCTGAGCAAAAGCAGAAGGCCTGGAAATAGCTTGTTAGTTAAACTAGGCTTGTTTGGTTTTAAAATAATATCCACTTATTTCCCAGAATTCCTTATACCTTTATTCTTGGCTGGTAGGCAGTGACTAAGCCTCATTGGGGAATACATCTTGCTAGGTAAACCACAAAATTGCATGCTGGGCTGTGTCCCTACAGACAGGCGGAAAACTCTGTAAATATCAACTACTTGAGTCTCCCTGCAATTGAACTTGAAAACGTGCTTGAAAGCATGCAGGGAGGGGCAGCTGGTTGGAAGTCACCTTTCATCATGTTGAAGAAAAGGCTATATTGCGGCAGGCAAGTAAAAGCATTGCCCAGTAATGTTAAACCAGTACATTGCCAAAATGTAGTAAATTCTACCTTACATTTCTTCTAAATCCTACTTCCTTCTACTCATATCCTAAGAAGTAAAAACAAATACATTTATGTCACAATCGCAATTATAAATCAAATAAACTTGACAAATAAATTTAAATTGATACTTAATTTGTAAAGAGAGAAACTAAAATTATTTATTCCACTAAATATGTTTTTTGAAGAAGGTGGACATTGATGAAATCTATTCTGTGCCCTCAGATAACTGATAATCTAGCCCTGATAAGTCTAAATTCTTGTGTCTGTATAACATGGATTCTACAAATTAAAGATGGGATGTAAATTCATGTTACAGGTAGGATGTTGTTTCAATATAATTTCTAGAAATCTTTATATGAAAGTTCTGAAAATGTTTGTGTTTAATAAGCATTTCCATTTAGGAGGCAACAGTATATCCGTACCTTGGTTCTGATGCCATCTGTTTGGGTTCTAAATCCAGTGGCTTTAATTGTTAAGCCTCTCACTTTCCTCATCTGTTAAATTTGGGGTATGATAATCTGCCTATTATATTGTTATGCATATTAAATAAGATAATGCATGGAAGCAGTTTAGCATAATACCTTGACATAGCATAGTGTCTTGTAGTAACAGCTATTAATGATAATGGCAATAATGATAATAGTAACTATTAAAATATGGAGATGTGCAAGTGGGAGCCTTTATGTGAAAATAAGTGCTTGGCACAGGATCTGTGCTATATAGGAATGTGGTGTATTGTTTATATTATTTGTTTTGATGTTGTTTTTGCCATTATTATTTTTTATTATAATTTTTTAAACACAGTGACTATAACTGGTAAGAAAACACTCTTTCTTGGCTGTGGGCATTTTCTCTCCTCCCTAGGGTCAGGGAAATAGCATTTATAGCCTGAATTCTTATACCATTCCTTCATTCCATAACCAGGACACTGGCAATTATGCCATTAATGTGACTTCAATTGGATGTACACTCATTTTTTCACCACTGTTATTTAGTTCTCTCAATAGACTCACCTTATAGACAAATTATGCTAATAGTGCAAAAGATATTGTGAGCAGCATCCATGAGTTGAACACAAAACAAGGTATTTTACATTAAATATTCCAGCTCTGGACATAGACTTGCAATGTGGGATTATCTTCATTTCTCACCTAAGAAGTCTGAGGATCACAAAGATTAAGAATTTGCCAAAACACTTGTAATTAATCCACATTGTTTTATATAGTAGTAATTTGTTCACTGAGTATTTTTCCATGAGATCTACCAGAGCCCGTTTATCCACCAGTTGACATTTAGATTGTTTTCAGTTTTGTTTTGTTTTGTTTTTTAGCGATTATGAACTGCTATAAAAATTCAAATAGAGGTCTTGTGTGAACACGAGTGTTCATTTTGGGGGGCTATACATTTTAATATGTTTTAAAAAAATCCAAACTCAAAAGACTACATGTGAGTTAATTTAAGTGACATTTTGGAAAAGGAGAAACTACAGAGATGGAGGGAAAGCAGATGATTGGTTGCCAGAGTGTGACAGAGGCCTTGACTACCAGAGGGCAGCACAGTGATTTTGGGTGATGAAACTTCTATATATCCTGGTTGGATTGTGGTGACGATTAAACCACACCAGGCATTTCTCAGAACTCATAGATCTGAACATCAAAATGAGTGAATTTCACTTTATATGAATTTCAGACTCAATGAATAAATAACTAAAGATGTCGCCAAAAGACACACCAAGAGGAAATGGTAGAGCCAACAAGCTAACCCAGGGTGATCTGTCTCCATGACCTGTGTTCATTCTGCTGCTAAAACAGTCCTTCTGTCAAAATGTATTGCCTTATCAGGAATTATTACTAAATGAGTTATTACTAGCAGGTCCCTCTATTTGCTTTATGACTTCCAAAAGGGAATATTGTGTCTTGTACATCATCAAAGAGAACATGTCTTAATAAAACCATGGTACCCCCATTCCCATTGTATAAATGCAATTTCAGGGGCATCTGGAGTGCTACTTGTTTTCACCAGAGAACTGAATAAATTAATGCTTTGGATTGGGTATTTTTTTCTTTTTTAGAATCAGAACTTTTTCAACATTTAAAAATATTAATCAAATCTATTCTGGTACAGAGAACTGAATAAATTGATGCTTTGGATTGGATATATTTTTTTAGAATCAGAACTATTTCAACATTTAAAAATATTAATCAAATCTATTCTGGTGTTCCCATCTGTTCCCCAAATCAGAGTCTCGTGAAGATAGCAATGACTCCAGTTCGATAATGCTTTCCCTCCATGAGTCAAGGTTGATGTATGCACCACCTCTTCTTCTAGTCAATTAATCAATAAGCATGCATGGGCACTTAAAGTGATGGTGATGGGGAGGCCCCTTAATACTAAGAAAGTTAACGGTCCTTCTCATGGAGCCCTGGTTCATCAGGAAATTATTTTACTTCAGAGTTGATAACCACTGTTTTATAATCCTTAGAGATTTACTGACATTAACAGGTTTAAATCCCCCTATTATGTTGAACAGCGATTTATAGACCTAAAGGATAAAATAAACCATGGGCTCAGAAGGCAGCAATATGTTCTGTCATAAACTGTTTAGCAAATGAATGTGCAGATTATTCTGGGCTCACATTGCTTACCTGGATATTTAAAACCACTTAAAAATTCAGTACTTACAAATTATCTATAAATACATTAACTCTCAAAGAACCCGCTATATTAATTAATTGTTGACTGGGAATTTCATCGGGCGAGCAAATTATTCAGACAGAATAATGTGTGTTCCTGTCTGCTGTACTTCCCCAGAAGGTAAAGCAATAAATTCCAAACCTTAAAGTCACCAAATTTATTTATCTTCCGGAATAAGTACTTTCCCCCTCTCTTTTGCAGTGAGCTGAAAGTAACCCTGTGAAAAGAAAGTACATTCAGATTCATTGTGTTGCACAAGAGAAAATTATTTCCTAAATAAAAATTTGTATACATGGTTCAAAAATATTCAAAGGGTCTTTTTTTTATCAGTGACTTAAGTTTAGATACCGAAATATTTGAGCGTGTACACACTGGAATGAGAAAAAAAATTGTCATCCTTTGAAGATCTGCTGTGGAAAATATCAGGAGATTTTAACCAAGTCACTTATTCATTTTTTTAAAGATATTTACTGAGTACGCACTATATGCAGGATGTATTCAAGTGAGCTAAAATGCATCAGGACAACGTGGGATGGAATATGTCAAAGGAAAGAGAAAACTTCAGCAGGCTGTAGTTTGCTCAGCATGGCTCCAGGACTTTTCCCAGAGTACCGTGCTGCCACAAATGGTTTGAATTAGTATTTCATTCCAAAGAAGGGCAGGTTCCATTAGAGTTTAATGTGTTTCTGATAATTTGTTAAGACCCGCACTTTTTAGTGGATTTACATATCCAAGCAAATAAATATCAGTCTGGACCAGACTAGAGGGCTATTGTTGCCAAGGGGAAGGAGGGGAAGATGGGAAAGATCTTGAGGCAGGCACTCACATGCTACCTGGAAGTGTGGTGTAATGAAAAGTGATAGGGTACTTGAATCAGATAATCTTTTGTTTGTTTGTTAATCCTCACCTGAGGTTATTTTTCCACTGATTTTTAGGGAGAGTAGAAGAGAGAGGGAAAGAGAGAGAGTAACATCCCTGTGAGAGAAACACATCAATTGGTTGCCTCCTGCATGGCCGGGGAGGAGCCTGCAACCAAGGTACTTGCCCTTGACCAGGATTGAACCTGGGACCCTTTGGACCGCAGGCCGACACTCTATCCACTGAGCCAAACCTGCTAGGGTGAATCAGACAATCTTGAACTTGAATCCAAGCTGGGAGATTTTGTAAGTCTGGGACTTGGAGTGAATTAATCTGCTTATCTGTAAACTGGGATTAAGATAATTATAAAAGTTCAGTAAATGTTAGCTATTTTTTCTGTATTAGTGACTATTAGAAGCACCTTACAGCCTGGCCTGCATGGCTCAGTGGTGGAGCGTGGACCTATAAACCAGGAGGTCTCAAATCAATTCTGGTCAGGGCACATGTCTAGGTTGAGGACTTGATCCCCAGTAGGGGGCATGCAGTCAGCAGCCAATCAATGATTCTCTCTCATCATTGATGTTTCTATCTCTCTCTTCCTCTCCCTTTCTCTCTGAAATCAATAAAATTATATTATTAAATCAAAAAAAGAAGCACCTTACAGTCGCCCCTGCTTATCCACAGGAGATACATTTCAAGACCCCCAGTGGATGCCTGGGACCACAAATAGTGTGGAACCCTATATTTACTGTGTTTTCCTATACATACAGAACTGTGATAAAGTTTAATTTACAAATTAGGCCCAGTAAGAAGTTAACAACTATCAATAAAGTAGGACACGTATAAAATCCTATATAATAAAAGGCTAATATGCAAATCAACCAAACGGCAGAACAACTGGTCGCTACAATACGCATTGACCACCAGGGGGTAGACACTCAATGCAGGAGCTGCCCCCTGGTGGTCACTGTGCTCCCACAGTGGGAGCGCCGCTCAGCCAGAAGCCGGCTCATGGCTGGCGAGCACAGCACCAGTGGTGGGAGCCTCTCCCACCTCCGCTGCAGGCGGGCAATAAGGAGTGAGGGGTCCCAGACTGAGAGAGGGATGTCTGACTGCTGGCTTAGGCCCGTTCCCCGCAGGGAGCGGGCCGAAGCCAGCAGGAGGATATCCCCTGAGTGGTCCCAGACTGGGAGAGGGCACAGGCCAGGCTGGGGGACCCCCCCTTCCCATGCACGAATTTCTTGCACTGGGCCTCTAGTACTGTAATAAACATTATGTGAATGTGACATTACGAAGTAAAATAGGGTCACTGGGACACAAGCACTGTGATCCTGTCACAGTTGATCTAATGACCTAGAGGGCTATTCCGTGGCTACTTGGTGGGTCCTGTATGTAGTATGGATACAGGCCTGGGTGGGTTCATGGCCTGGGTAGGACAGTGTAGGATGGCACAAGATTTCATCACACTTCTCAGAACGGCGCACAACTGAAAAGTCATGAAATGTTTATTTCTGGAATTTCCCATGTAAAATGTTTGGACCATGGTTGGCTGTGGGGTAAGTGAAATAAAAACAGCAGATAAGGAGGGTTCACTTTATATGCAATTTACACATCTACCTGTGAGGTAGATTCTGTTCTTTTTCACATTTTTGTTAACTTTTTACCTTATCCTTTTACCGTATTGCCTCTTTGTTGTTGTTGTTGTCTCTGTTGAAACCGAGGCTGGTAACATTCCCAAGGGTGTGGTTGTGAAGTGATGGAGTCAGGATCGGAGCCTGGCAATTCTTTTTCACATTTTTGTTAACTTTTTACCTTATTTACCTTATCCTTTTACCGTATTACCTCTTTGTTGTTGTTGTTGTCTCTGTTGAAACCAAGGCTGGTAAACATTCCCAAGGGTGTGGTTGTGAAGTGATGGAGTCAGGATCGGAGCCTGGCAGTCTGGAGCTACACCTGGACTGGGGGCCTGTGGGCTCCAGTGCCGAGCAGAGGACAATATGAGTAAGTGAGATAATAGACATGACTACCTGGTAACACTCCTGCCATATAGTGGGCACACAATCAGTTGTGTCATATAATTAGCAGTGCAGATAGTAGTGTGTATTAGGGTGGGTAAGGAAGTAAAACATTGGTTTTAGGAAGAATCATAGTATAAAACTGGTTTGGAGTTCAGATATACCATCGATCCCTCTTCTTATCAATGCCAGTGGTTCTCACGTGGGAGCTATGTTGCCTTCCCCTCCAGGCGACATTGGGCAATGTCCCGATAATTTTAATTATCACAATGAGGGACATGCTATTAACCTGTAATGGGCAGAGACTTCAAATTACCCTACAATGCACATAGTAGCCATCAACCTTCATGGGAAAAGCAAATCAACAGTGTCGCTGTTGAGAAACTCAGATCTATGTCATCTTATAGATATGATTTGTCATGCTAGCCTGGGTATAGGCCCTGTTTAAAGGAAAGTTATTCTCAAAATTTTATGTTCATCAGCATCACCTTAAAATTGTATTCACACAGAATTCCGTCAGGGACTTTGATGTGAAAGACTTGAGTTCATCCTAGAAATCCACACTTTCCACAACTTCCACCTTCAGGTACCCTGAGGTGGGTGGACTCATGGGCTCTGTGTGAGATAGAAACCCTCCATCTATAACTGCCCTGTTCCATTCCATGGCCTAGGACCGTGGTCGGCAAACTTCGGCTCGGGAGCCACATGCGGCTCTTTGGCCCCTTGAGTGTGGCTCTTCCTAAGCCTTAGGAGTACCCTAATTAAGTTAATAACAATGTACCTACCTATATAGTTTAAGTTTAAAAAATCTGGCTCTCAAAAGAAATTTCAATCATTGTACTGTTGATATTTGGCTCTGTTGACTAATGAGTTTGCCGACCACTGGCCTAGGAAGTGCAGAGGTGGGAAGAAGTCAGCTTACAAACAGCTGTGGCCATCAACACGCTCCATGCTGGTTTTGCCTCTTGTCATGTTCTCAGCCAGCCCCGTGTTAGACTAGCACCGTGCAGCTGGGGAGCAGAGACATGTTATAAGCAAGGACGCGCGAGCCTTAGTCTGACAAGTAGGTGCTAATAAGTCCTTTGAAACTCAGATTTATTCCCTGCTCTTGGTGCCCAGTGGGGAGGGGAGAGAGTGGGAACAGGTGTTAAAAGAATTCAGTGTGAAGCCAAAGTCTGCTTTAAAGACAAGACAATATGTGCCCGGGAAAAGGGACAGCCGCTGCCACAGTGCAAAGGGACATGGAGTTAGAATTACAGAGAGTTTAAGCGTAAGAGTTTCAGGGTTTTAAAAATATGTTTTTATAGATTTCTAGGGAGAGAGGAAGGGAGAGGAGGAGAGAGAGAGAAACATCAATGATGAGAGAGAATCATTGATAGGCTGCCTCCTACATGCCCCACACTGGGGACTGAGCCTGAAACCCAGGCATGTGCCCTGTCTGGGAATCGAACCGGTGATCTCTTGGTGCATGGGTCAGCGCTCAACCAACTAGCCACACCTGCTGTGCAAGAGCAAGGGTTTTTAAGTGGCAGGTTTGGAGAAGGACTTCGGTTCTGTGCATTGGAATAACTTTCCATGGGAATACCAATATCTGGGCCCCACTGTAGACCAATGGAGTCAGAATCTCAGGGGATGGTGTGGAGTGTCAGTATTCTTTGACTGCCCCCCTGGTCATTGTAATGTGCAGCCAGGGTTGAGAGCCACTGCTCAAAATGTTGTTTTTGTGCTTGTGGGGAAGCAACTAAACAATTGGTGTGTGTACGGATTTCAGCCAGAGATCTGGGCTTATTACCAGCTCCAAATGTCAGTTTGTTGTCGCTGTTGTTATGGTTGTCATTTTTGTTGTTCCTACTACTGTTGGTGATGTTATTGTTACCCTAGTTTTGTTTCTTGACTTATGATCTTGTGTAAGGAGCGGCTATAGGGTTAAGCCTGGGACTGACCTGTTGGCAAAGCCATAAACAAGTCCCAGCTTAGAGGGTACAGCCCTCTTAGCATAATTAGGCTTGACCTTATGATGCTCCCTAGATCTTATCTGGGAAGCTAATGGGCTGTGGGAGGTGCAGCAAGTGCTGCCAAAACAAGTGAAACTCACAAGAACATTGTAACTATGGTGACCACTACCTTGTTTACCTCTGGCTATAAAATAAAGGCTCAGCTTGCTGTCTGGGTTTCTCTCTGTGGCCTCAGCTAGGCACAGGAAGATCCACCTAGACCCAGCTTCTTCTCTCTGTCTGTATTTTCTACATCCTTCGCCGCCCTCCCTCAGGCTCACCAAACGCTTAGCTGAGCTGGCCTGACACAATCTTGAGTGCCTTCTTCATGTCTGTTTTCTCCTCTGTAAAATGGGAACAGTAAGAGTTACAACCTAAAGTTGCTATATAATATAGCATGCTGTATTATGAGGTTACTTTTAATATATAATTTCCATAAATATCAGTTTGTTTTTCCTATTGAACTCTGCATGCATTTGCCTTATAAGGGAATTTGAAAGTTTCCTTGATAAAGATGCCCAATAACATCCTATGAATGTAGTAGAAACCATTCTATAATATGAACTTTGCTGTTATTGAGGTACTGTGTGTGTTCCTGTTAAAACTTCCAATCTTACAAGGAACGATGTTTCCATTGAAATAGATGAAGAGGTTGTTCACACAGTCAGTGGCAGAATCAGAAATTTGAACATAGAACTTGCATGCTGAATTATTTCCCGTCACCAATATCTTGGTACTAAGGAGAACGATGGTCTATAAGGTAGAATTGGGTGGGCAGCTAAACACATTTATCATCCTCCTTAAATGTCTTGGTTTGGGGGGGCCCATAATCCCACCCTGCTGAGATGAGTTCTGGAAGTTTGAATGGAGCTTCTCTTCTTTGTGGTTGTGCACAGGGCCATCAGGAAGTGGCTGAAACAGTGCACTGAGGGGGTCAGAGAACATAGCATCTGAAATTGTAAAGTAAATGGCCAGGAGAAACTCCCACAGCCACGTGCAGGTACACTTGGCAATCTCATGTTGCTGACGGAGCTGCATATGCCAAAGAGAATTAATGGAATACAAAAAAAAGATAGATGGTAGAATCTAGCCAGCTTTATTTTTCTCAAAATAAGACATCTATTGCTTTTTATATGTTACTAGAGGCCTGGTGCACGAATTCGTGCACAGGGGGGGTCCGGCTGGCCCACCCCAGTCGGGGCCGATTGGGCCAGCCAGGGGGAGGGGCTGCGGATGGTTGGCTGGCTGGCCCCACTCCCTGGTTGAACTCCAGGTTGGACTCCCTGTTGAGGGGACAAATTGCATATTAGCCTTTTATTCTATAGGATAGCCACTAGCATGACCTTTGATTAGTGGATTGTATCAGGAACCTTGGTTCAGAGAAAGTCTGAGTCTTTACCTAAGACATCTCAGTATGGCCTTCTTTTCACTCTAACATGTATGGTCCCGGCTCTTTCATTCTTATCCTTGCACTTGACTTTAAACTGTGATTTACGACAGCTGGACAATATGCTATGTGTTGTAACTATTACTGACGTCAACTTTCTTTTCACTTGATTGGGATGGGAATGAATATCACTAAAGCTCTTTTTAAAAGGAAACCATAGCCCAGCCAGCTTGGCTCAGAGGTTGAGCATCAACCTGTGAACCAGTAGGTTATGGTTCGATTCCCGGTCAGGGCACTATTCCTGGGTTACAGGCTCAGTCCCCAGTGTGGGTCCTGCAGGAGGCAGCCTATCAATGATTCTCTCTCATCATTGATGCTTCTATCTCTCACTCCCTCTCTCTTCCTCTCTGAAAGCAATAAAAATATAAAAAATAAATAAATAAAAGGAAACCACAGTCTTGGTGTCAAATATGCAGAATATAGTAACCCAGATTCATAGAGATTTAAGAATATTTCTGAATAAATGGTATACTTTCACTCTGTAACATTTCTGAGAGCTAGAATACCACTATCATATATGTAATGCCTCTTTCATCAAAAGTGCTTTGATCCTTGAAATTGCTCTTGGAGGAAGGACAAGATCATAATCCCTGTTTTCTAGAAAAAGAAAATCAATGTTCTAAGAGGCTAAGTGACTTGTTTGAGGTCATTGAGCTTAATTAGAAGAAAGACATCTTAAAAATAAGGGTTTACTCACTGCCTGGAAACTTGTCATGGAAGCATGCTGGGACATGATATAACAATGTTTCCTTAGACACGGAGTAAGTTTTGGGTGTTATCTGGTAAAATCTAAGTACTGATAACTAAGATTTTCTTTCTATTTCCAAGGGAGACTTGGGAGGTTGTCTAGATATATTTATATCAGTGATTCATCTATTTTTGCTTTTCCTTCAAAAGAATTTAAAAATAATAAATAAATGATACCCAGAGGTAAGGAAGAGATATTAAGATCTGCTTTCCGCTATTTTGGCATTCTCTTTGACTATTTCCATGTTTTACCTGCTCTTCATTGGTACACAGGTGCTTGCATTTTTTAATCTTTTACCTTTTGGAAATGTTAGCATGGACTAGCCATTTGAAACTGCCACGGGCAGTCTTTTAAAAGTATATATCAAGCCCGAGTCTTTCATCTCTCGCACTAGACCCAAGAAACAGTTTTACACTTAATGGCGTCGATTTGCAAGGATGATAAATGGGCCCATCTGCCGACACCAGTTGGTTCACAAAATTAAAGTGGAGAGTAGGAAAGATCTAAAGGGACTGCCGGAGCAACTGTCTCTAGTCTTTGAACTTGGCAGATGTTTTCAGGAGGAGTTCCTTAGGACAATAAAATCGGATCCCTATTAAGTATCTGATAAATGTTATGTCCTTTATGTGAGGATTACAGACCCTTACCTGAAATCTCAGAGCGTTTTGAAGTGCTTTGGATGCATTATCTCTAACAGCACAACAAACTTCCAAGGCTGTTGGTATTATAATCCCCAATTTACAGGAGATTGGACTTGAAGTCCAGAGTAGTTGGTGATCTCCACCATCTCTGTTGTAAGTAGATGTTGACCCTCAGGAGATATCAACAACTTGCATGCTTTGTGTTGTTACTGTTTTCCACCGTTTTTATTTTGCTCTTAAGCTAGTTTATCATTTTTGTTTCTCCCTCACAACTTTCGGAGGATCCGTCCCTGAAGTGTATACCTGTTTCAGAGATATTTTGAAAGGGCAGGAAGCATTTCAAGAGGAGTCTGTATAGGCTTTCATTTGTCTCTTCACCATAAAATATTCACTGACGTTCTTTACTTCCAGTCACTAGGTTGAGACGTAGTCAAATCTAACCAGTTTTTAATGCCCCAACCTGTACTTCTGATCAACTGCCTCTAAATCAGAGGTCCACCTCCTCCCCAGGTTGAATTAATTTGCTAGACTAGTTCATAGAACTGAAAGAAACATTTTACCTACTAGATTACTGATTTATTATCAAAGGATATAATCATGAACGCCCCCCATCAGATGGAAGCAAGGCACAGGGCAGAGTGTGGGGAAAGAGCACTGAGCCTCCATGCCTTCTGAGGGTGCCATTCTCCCCCATTCCCCAGGTGTTCGCCAACCCAGAAGCCATCTGAGACCCATCCTTCTGGGTTTTTATGGAAGCTTCCTTACAAAGACATGATTGATTTAATCATTGGTCACAGGTGATGAAACGCAACCTCTAGCCCTGGGAGGTTGTGCAATGGCCCTCAAATCCCGTGGTAGACTCCAGGGACAACCTTAGATACATTTCAAAACTCACCTCATTAACATCACAAAAGACATCTTTATTGCTTTCATAATTCAGATATTACAGGGTTTTGGGTGCTCTGTGCCAGAAAGTGGATGAAGACCAAATATAGATTTCTTATTATGAATCACTTCACCACAGTTAGCATTCGTGAGTTCATCCACAAGTTAAAATCCCTGCCATTTTCTTCCCCCAAGAAGAAGCCATCCTGGCCTGATGCAATCCTTTCTTTTGCTAAATAGTCTTTCTGCCCCAGCCTTCTGCCTATGAAATCCTTTCCTTTTGTATAGCCTCTTGGATAATCTACTTTCTACATGGGGTGCTTCCCAATTCATTTATTGCCTAATAAAACCAATTAGCTCTTCAAATTTGCCAGATTGAACTTTTGTTCTTTAACCAAGGCTACACACTTTTCTATTTTAATTATATTACCCAATAGCCTAGATCCTGAGACAGCTATTTAGGTAGAAAGATAGATGATAGAAAGATAGATAGATAGATAGATAGATAGATAGATAGATAGATAGATAGATAGATAAAAAGCACATGTAAAGAAATACTAACCTTTGGATTTAGTTGGTAGGCTTACAGAGGTGTTTATTTACCATTCTTTATTTCTGTATGTTTGAGAATTTTCAAAATAAAATTTTAGAGAGAAAAGTGCCTTTGGTTTCCTCTCTGAAAGCTATCTCCAGCACATTTTTGTGTGATATAAAAATCAAATTCACTACCTCATTCTTTACTTTATTTCTTCATCAATAGTGGCTCTGAAGTGCTTTTGGCTATTTTCAAGTAGCAAAACATCCACACAAGTCAAACATTCTAACTTCTTGGGACTTCCAAAGGCTACATCATAAAGTGTTTTTATAAAGCAGTGATTCTCAACTTGACTCCACATTAAATCACTCATATAAAAAAGATTTCTGATGCGCACATCCCACCCAGAGAAATTCTAATGCATTCAGTTTGGTGTGGGACCCAGGCATTGCTTCTTTTCATCTTCCCAAGTTATTACAGGGTGTGCTCAGTGTTGCAAAACACTGCTCTAAACACTACCCAGTGGCTATTAAACTATTAAAAATAGACCCACTCAATTAAATACTAGCTTCTTGAGATAAATACTTCAAAGTGAGTGTTAGTGTAGTTGCTGCTTGAGGAGGGTAGGTCTGACCAAGTGTAATGCAGGAGGAAGGCTGTTCACCCAAGAAATATTGCCATTTGAATTTAAAACAGTGCCCACGCTATGTATGGTTTCTCCTGCTCTGTATAACACATTGAGTACAACAAGAAGGAGATACATAAGGAACTGTTATAACATAAGCATAGGAAAGCTTTATCTGGTCCGTCCTCTTCTTCCAAGCAATTTAAATACACAGGGGAGGAAAGAATAATAAGTGTTTAACGTAGTGTCAATTTATTTATTTTATTGTATTATTATTTTTTTGGTAAAATTGTGTGTTGCGGATGCTTCTATATAATCAACTAGATTCAAATAGGAAAGGATAGTTCAACTCATTGAGTGAATAATTTTAATACAATATAATAATATTTTAATGGAAAGTTGTTAGGGTTTGGTTAAGATTCAAGACCTGGGTGTATATGGAACTAAACATGTATGTTTGAGAATTTTCAATGAGATCAAAAGCTCATTGTTTTCTTTTTTGTGATATTTTCTTAAGACGGATGTGTCCTTAGTTAACATTGTGTGTTTCTAACAATGTCAAGTTCTGTGGAGGTCACTAAAAATAAGCTTGTATTTGTGAACTTAATAGAAATGTTGTGCCATTTTAATTTTGCTAAGTTGTTTTTCTTTTAATTTTAGATACATTAAAACAACTTGATAAAAAAAAAGCTTTCCCATAACTCTATTATCTATATTATTATGTTTAGCTATCCACGGTAAGATTTCCTGAAATATATTTTTCGAATTATTTTTACTTCACCTAATACAAAGACGTCTACAAGTATACTTTTAAACATGCTCTCTAAACACCTAAATTTTCTCAAATTCTACCTACTTTAGTTTTTTGATTAATCAAGTAAATTCATATTTAAAATTATTTGTATGTGATTATAAGAAAAGGAAGGAGGACAGGAGGGAGAAAGGGAGAGAAGATGGTTATGCAACGAGTAGGCCAAGTGCGAAAACATGTACTAGTATATGGGTCATATGGATATTTCAACAGATGTTTTAAATGTTAATTAGAGGACAGCATACTTTGATGATTGATTTTTTTGTGTCAACTTGCGTGAACTTGAAGGTGCCCAGCCATTTGGTCCAACTTCCCTTTTCTTTTGCGACACTCCTTCCCATTGTCTTGAAGTTCTTAACTCTGTAAAGTATCTAGGTTTGATCTCAGATGCAAAAGGGTAGGAGGAAAAAAGACGTCTGAGACTCTACTAGGCTCATTTTGCCTGGTGAAAGAATGTTAACACCAAACTCTCAACCTTGACTCACTGAACAGATGTCTATATACATAAAAGCCTAAGCGACCGAATGACCGAACAACCAAACAACCGAACGACCAGTTCCTATGACGCGCACTGATCACCCAGGGGGCAGACGCCCAATGCAGGAGCTGCCCCCTGGTGGTCAGTGTGCTCCCGCAGCAAAAGTGCCGCTGAGCTGACTAATGGGCGCCAGATGCCAGGCTTATGGCTGGTGAGTGCCGCTGCGGCAGTGGGAGCCTCTCCTGCCTCCTTGGCAGTGCTACTGAGCGCCGGCGGCAGGCGCAGCGGGGCCGGGATGAGCAGGAGCGGCATAGTACCTGGCCCAGGCTCGGGCTCCTCCCTGGCCGCCTGCCACTTTGCACACTACTCCATCCCTCAGGGGATGTCAGACTGCCGGTTTCGGCCTGATTCCCACAGATCGGGTCGAAACCGGCAGTCCAACATCCCCCGAGGGGTCCCAGGTTCCAAGAGGGCACAGGCCAGGCTGAGGGACCCCACCGGTGCACAAATCCATGCACCGGGCCTCTAGTTTAATTATAATAATAGTTAACAGGTAATAGGTAGCTACTGTCACACAAGTTCCATGCTATATTGGCTTCTATTGCTGTGTAGAAGATGACTTACATGCCGTGGCCTAAAGAGCCCCCATTTATCAGGGAACAGTTCTGAAGGTCAGAAGGCTGGGCAGACTCAGTGGGTCCTCGGCTTGGGCTTCTCACAGGCGGCAATCAGGGTTTCAGATGGGGTGGGCTCTTCCCTCCAGCCTCTGGAGCAGATCTGCTTCCAATGTATGCAGGTTGTGGCCAAAGTCAGTTCTTCCTACGTGGCTGTGAATCTGAGCTCCCTTTCCCTTCCTGGCTTAGAGCAGCCGGCTGCTCTCTGCTCCTAGAAGCCCCCAGAACTCCTCCCTGCCGGGTCCCCTCATCTCACCAATCTTCAAAACCAGCAATAAGGTGTCAAGCCTGTCTCATGTTTTAAATCTTTGCTGATCCTTCTGCCACCAGAAGGAGAAACCTCTGCTTTTAAAGAGCTCATGTGTGTAGCTTAGACATCCCCCCAACCCCTGAAATCACCTTCCTGTTTTAAGAACAATTCTTGCCCGGACAGCGTGGCTCAGTGATTGAGTGTTGATCTATTACCCAGGAGGTCACGGTTAGATTCACAGTTAGGTCTGGCACATGCCTGGGTTGCAGACTTGATCCCAGGTGTGGGGCCTGCAGGAAGCAGTCTCTCAACGATTCTCTCTCATTATTGATTTTTCTATTTCTCTCTCTCCCTTCCTCTCTGAAATCAACAAAAATACATTTTTTTTAAAAAAAAAGGACAACCCCTTAGTAACCTTAATTAAATTAGCAAAATCCCTTTGCCATTTAAGATAACATAATGATAGGGGTAATCCCAGAGCATAAAAGCTATACAAATTACTGCCTACTACACATAGTTTAACTCTAATTTTCATTACTGCTCTATTCAATTAGGTTTCACTATTCCCAGTTTTCAGAAAGTTGCGATCCAAAGTCACAGAGTTAAGTACCACAGCCATGTTTTAAACCTTGGTCTTTCCAGTTCTAAACTTGCTGCATTTTCCCACAATTATGCAATCAACCAAACAGATATGATTATCTGTTCTGTACTACAGTCTAGGGCTAAGGAAATGAATAATGTTTTTCCTTGTCCTTCATGAGGGAAGAAAGGAATAACAGGTTCCTCTTTACCCAACCAATAACTAAATAATTCCTAATATTTACTATGCGCCCTCTTACTAGTAAGGGCTTTGCCTGTATTAATTCATTTACACTTCACAATAACCCTATGAGATAGCTACTATTATAATCCCAAAGTTCCAACTATATTTAGGTGTCAGATCAGAGAAGGCCAATGGATGTTCCACACATTATGCTGCATTCGTTTTGCAATGTAAAAAAATCAATTTTTTATGTTATATTTCAATTTGAAAGTTCCCCATTCTCCATGTGGACTTAGATTCGAGAATCCGAGATATCTGAAGCTCTGACAGACACGCTGGGCTCACAGTCTTTTCTAGCAGCAAACCCCTAGAGTAGTATTCTCCCCACCTGCCCTTAGGTAGAAACCCTAATTGGCCACAGTCCCTGCCACTCCCTATTGTCTTCCATATTTTAAAAGAGATAGTCTGTTACCATTAAATACCCCACTAACACTGTTGTATTTTCTTATAATAGAGAATATTTTTTTCACTATAATCAGCAGGGGATCAGAAGGTAAACTAGTAATTGCATAAGGCAACCATTAAGTCCTTCCTTAATTTTGTTAATTGCCTGACAGTCCTAGACAGTTACATTTGTTGGTAACCTTTCGCTTTTCCTAAAGGTCATTCTTTAATTGGATGTAGAAACTCTACCGTTTCAAGTCAAAGAAAATACTGCAGTGCACTGTGAAATTGTAGGGTCGGAGTGAAACAAAGGAGATGTTTATCCAGCCACTATGGGGCGGGGGGAAATTTCTTCAAATGTTAATTGTGTCTTATGATGTTCATCTAATTTTAAATGTATCTTTACATTTAAATGTTAAACTGATGAACACTTGCCTCATCCGAGTCTATGAAGAGTCTCATCATTTGTCTCTCCGTGTTTCTCTGTGAATTAGTCAATTCCCCTACATACTCTCCTGCATTTTTAACACTTATGTTTGATCCATCTTTGCATTGCTTTCCAGAAAGCAGTATGCCCAGGAAATTTGAGTTGCATTCATGGGGAAACAGAGCTAGTAACCCAGTGGCAGTACCAGTGGGCTTTATGCCCGAGAAGCCCACGCATTTGTGTTAGATAAACGTCTCCCTACCTGGTTTTTGTTCAGCCTGCCCACCTATATAAAGCCTCTCAGCGGCCACATCTGTATTCAGCAACACACTCTTTTGTGAAGGGGACAGCTTGAGAACCTATTAAAAATACATTGTTACTCTGAGTGTTTTGTTCCTCTTTGCTATATAATAAGCTGGAAACGACAGTAGGTGAGCATTCTACGGGGAAGACCGCTGTTCCTTTTATTGACTTTATAGCCACACACACTAATAGAAAATGCATTTTATATCAGACAGGTGAACTCAGCCACACTGAACTCAACAGGATGGAGTCTTTCCCCTGCATTTAAGTTGTAAACGGCAGGTTGGTTTACAATAAATATCGAGGACAATAAAATGTCCCCTTTCTATAGGGTTTTATTATGAAAAATACCTATGTTTTCAATACATTTAGAAGTTTTGACTGGGAAGGTAGTGTTCATTAAAGAAAACTTGAAAATTCTGAAGAGATGTGTGAGAAAATAAACAATGCCCATGATTTTGCCATCAAATACAGAGAAAATATGAATGCCTTTTTTCATAGTATGTTTGCATAGACAAAGCTATTTGTCATTACTGTTTTAAAATAGTTCACTATTCATAAACATCGGATTTAATGATTTACTAGGATACATTGATTTAATAATTCTCCTGTTTGAGACATGGAATGTTTTTACTTTATCTTAATACTAGAGGCCCGATGCATGAAATTCCTGCAAGGGGCTCGGCCCTCACAACCCCTGCTGCCCTGCAGCCCCGTGGCCCTGCGGCCCCACCCCCCGCCCACTGGTCATTCCGGAAGGTCATTCCAAAAGGTTGTTCCGCTGACCAGTGTAATTAGCATATTAGCTCTTTATTATATAGGATATTCCCTTTCTTCCTTCTTTCCTTTCTTTTTATTTTTTCATCTTTCATCTTATTCTTTTTGGAAAATGTTCATTGTGATTTACATTCCCCCCAAAAAATTTTAGTGTGCAACTCTGTTTTGTTTTTTCAGTGGAGTTCCAGATACAGTTACTCATCACTGACCAGTGTAATTAGCGTATTAGCTCTTTATTATATAGGATATTCCCTTTCTTCCTTCTTTCCTTTCTTTTTATTTTTTCATCTTTCATCTTATTCTTTTTGGAAAATGTTCATTGTGATTTACATTCCCCCCAAAAAATTTTAGTGTGCAACTCTGTTTTGTTTTTTCAGTGGAGTTCCAGATACAGTTACTCATCACAGGTTGTTATTGTTATAGTGCTGTTGTTGTTTTATTAGCAATACTAGTATTGTCATTTGCAAATTGATCATTTACAATCATTGCAAAGGGAAAAAAATGATTACTGCAAAGACATGTCAAGTCACAATGAGGAAAATAACTCTAAACTGACAATTCCTTCTGAATTAGATTTCCATATATGTCTTCATGTAATTAATCCTCTTAATTCCATATTCACCTAAATATCACAGGCATGTTTTTACATCATATTTTTAGGCTATGTGAGGTATTCTGAAAAGTTGTTAAGGTAGTTTTGCTAGGGTGACTACACAATGTGTAGTACAGAAATCCTGAGTGGGGAAGGGCATACAATCATTATTTACATCAGTAAGACAGACATAAAGACCAGCCATGCAGAATGGCATCTGGAACACTGGCCTAAAAGTCCTCACATTGGCCTCTGCTTGCTGATGGTGCTATTCTTCAGGGTGTAGAGGCAAACAATTGAAAACTCATGAAGGGCCATTTGGCCACGTGTTTACCCATTTCATTTCAAATAACACAGCCAGCCCATCCTATATAATAAAAGGCTAATATGCAAATCGACTGAATGGCGGTACAACCAGTCACTGTGATGTGCACTGACCACCAGCGGACAAACGCTCAATGCAGGAGATGCCCCCTGGTGGTCAGTGCGCTCCCACAGGGGGAGTGCCACTCAGCCAGAAGCCGGGCTCATGGCTGGTGAGTGCAGCGGTGGTGGCGGGAGCCTCTCCCGCCTCCGCAGCAGCGCTAAGGATGTCTGACTGAAGGTTTAGGCCTGCTCCCTGTCAGTTGGACATCCCCTGAGGGCTCCTGGACTGCAAGGCTGGGCTGAGGGAACCCCCCTCCCGAGTGCACGAATTTTGTGCACTGGGCCTCTAGTTTTTTCATAAAGAGGATGACTCTATATGAGTGTCTAATTACTAAGCTGTACACATGAAACCAATACAAAATAATATTGAAATTAAACCGTAATTGAAAAATAAGAGAAAAAGAAGGGGGTGATTTACAAAGATTTTAATTTGAGTACAGTAGCAGTTCTCAGCTTTATTAGTGCATTATATGATATATCAAGAAGAGTTAGAGAGGAAGAGTTACAGATAGTAAACAATGAACTGTCATTGACCTAATATCTATGATAATATTCATTCCATTTAAAAAATATATTTTATGTTCATACCAGTGGGTCAAACATGGGATGGTAGATGGCAGGTGAGTTGCCACAGTGGAGGAGGGAGATTTTGTGGAGGAACATGGGTGGAGAATTGACAAAAATCCAAATTTAATACCTTGTATCGAAAGTCTTTTAAACTTGGAGAAAATTTTTTATTTGGTTGTGTATGTGAATATTTATGTTTCCTTCTGTTAGTCTGAAAATATCTCAACCTACCATATTTTTCCAGAAATATTCTATGCTGATTGTGTTTTCTTGATTGTTCTAGCTTCCAAGGAACTAAAAGTCAAATTAGTATCTTAGTGCAATACACTCTGACATACATTCTTGAAGTCTAACATCCCTATTCTAACTTTTGTATAGTCATGCCCCTGCATAAGGACATTTCGGTCAACAACCAACCACACATAATCCCATAAGATTATAATGAAGCTAAAAAATACCTACTGCCTAGTGATGGTGTAGCCATCCTGCCTTTGTAAAGCACTGGATTACTTAACTCATTTATTCCAAATTCAATGTATATACCTATTAAATAAATCAGAAACCTAAAGCCCAAAGAAGAGAAATACCTCCTCCCTGTCTCCTAACTTATAAATTGAACACATGAATCTTTGCCACTGATTTAATATTCATTTTTATACCTGACATTAAAATGACTATAGGGATCACAACAACCAAATAAATTGCAGTCCGTATTACTGAAATGCATATGATCATTCATAAGAGACTTGATAAACTCTTGTACATAAGTCCTATGCAGATAAAATTGGTGCTCTATAGCTAGCTACACCCCGATGATTCAAGTTCAATCTCTATTGTGAATCATACATATAAGGTATAACATAGTACATTAGTACAACCCCATTTATGAAAACCATAGGTTTTACGTACACACAGGTAAAATCCAAGGTTTTCATCATTTATATAGAATATTCTTCAGGGTAGCATTAAAGAGAAAATAATTTACTCTGTTTTACCATTTAATTGTCTTTATGGTTTTCTTCCTTCACAGGGATTGTTATTCTTAGTTTTCCCTGAGCCACCAGTGTTTGCGTATGCTAGTATTGCAATATATTTTTGCACTGATGTATAGCAATTTAAAATAAAATGTATATTTGAGGATTTTGTGTGCATGTACACTAGACCATCCTATTTCTCAATTGCAGGTTGGGGTGTACAATGAACCACCTTTTGAAAAGGAGCATTAGGTTTCGAATAAAAAAGTAGCACCCAATGTTTGTGGGGAGGAATAATTTGTAAGAACGTCGCACATTTCTTCATATTTTGCGGTTGTTAAGGGGAAAAAAAACAGAAGCAGGTGAGCTGAGTTATTTTAAGTTTTATGTCACAAGCCATACATTGGATTGACCCTGGAGATTAGTCCTTGCCAATAGCCATCGGTTTAAATTAATGAGTCCATAGAACTGCTGGCATTGTACGTGACAGGAGAAAACTCAATTTCCCCTCAATTGTGACATCTTATGCTGGAGTGAGTAATAGTAAAGGCCAATCAAACACCATTGACACCTGCAGATCATGGAAAGTATCAGCTTTGCTTTCTCAGTGAGCATGTATGTGTATGCATTTCTTTTATGTTTTTACTTCAATATAGGAGTGAAATTAATTTTCATTTTAAATTTGCATTAAATAACTTTTAAGTTCTAACAATTGGTGTTTGGATTCTTTGGGGTATTCTGCATATATAGTGATGTCTATGTGACTGATATATTTGTTTCTGCATTTCCAGTTCTTATCACTTTTTTTTTTCACTTATTAATTCATTTGTTCCTTTTTGCCTTACTGCCCTGGCTACAACTCTGAGGAAAATAGTGAAAAGAAATTGTGGTAGCATATTTGTCTCCTTGGCAAGTGCAAGGCAGAGGGATATTAATATTTTTATAAGCAGTATTCATGTAGACTTTGTTACATGTGTACTCTTGTCTCTCTCCACTCTCCCTGCATTTCTATATGTGCTCCACGTAGGATGAAGGGCCCCCCCTTAGTGTTTATTTCAGTTTGTTTTCTGGTGACAAAGTCTATGTATTTATATGTTGAGAAATTTACTTATTTTCCTTAATATTTGAAAGATAATTTCTCTGTGATTACAATTCTAGTAAGCCCATTATTTTCCTTCAGCACTTAAAAGTTGACATCCCATTGACTTGTGGCTTTCATCTTTTCTGTTTGTAAGTCAGATGTCAATTTCATAATTGCACCATAGATTTCTATTTTGCCTTGACTGCTTTTATTTATTTATTTTTAAAAATATATTTTATTGATTTTTTACACAGAGGAAGGGAGAGGGATAGAGAGTTAGAAACATCGATGAGAGAGAAACATCAATCAGCTGCCTCCTGCACACTCCCCACTGGGGATGTGCC
>NW_005361994.1:2017262-2019300 GCF_000412655.1 Myotis brandtii
TTTCTTTCTTTCTTTCTTTCTTTCTTTCTTTCTTTCTTTCTTTCTTCTTTCTTTTCCTCCTTTCTCTTTTTTTCCCCTCTCTGTGAACATTAGTCTATATATATTCTACATACTCTACGGGTTTTCTTCTAGTTCACTATTTCTGTCTTCATTTGGGTATAATATGTTACTTAACTGTCTTGTTACTTTTTTAGTGGTAATGGTTCTAATATTATCACTTGTTTCAGTTCTAAAAATTCAATTTGTGTCATTAATTAAAGACCTAGGTGTTTGTTTGTTTTTTTTGTTTGTTTGTTTTGTTTTGGTAAAATTCTCTGTCTTATATTTTCCTTTTTAGAGTATATTAATTAATCTGATTTTAAAGTTCATGTGACAAATTCATTTTCTGGATCAACTAGCAAGCACCCTTTTTAAATGGAATTTATTGGGGTGACATCGGCTAATTATATAGGTGTCAGGTATACAGTACTATAATACATCATCTGTCTGTTGTATTGTATATTTACCAGCCTAAGACAAGTCTTCCATTACCATTTATTCCCCCCTTTACCTCTTCTACCATTCCCAACCTTCTTTCCCCCTGGCAATCACCACACTGTTGTCTATGTCTATGAGCTTTTCAGTTTTTCTTTGCTTTAGCCATTTTTATAAAAACTCTTGTTCCTGATTTTGATAAGTTTATAAGTTTTGATTGAATGTCAGACATTATGTTTAATATGTTGTAGAGTCTTTGAATGGCATTGTCTTTCTACAAGAGGATTTTATTATCCTCTGACTCCCCTCTGCCAAGTATTTAAGGGGCTAAATAATCGCAGTGTAAGGAGGGATATTGCTAACTTAAGGCAGAATTTCAGACCTGGAAAAAAGCATGTCTGTCAACCATTGGCTTTCTTTCATTCCCAGTGTATTGATCTGAGTCCCCATTGGCAGATCCTAAACTCCAGTGACTGTCCCAGCACAGCACGACCACCAAATGCTCCAGTGTGCATTTCAGATGGTCGTGGCGAGATTTCTCATTCTCCTCCTCAGTGCAGAATTAAATAAATGTCTCCATGTGAAATCTGGGACACAATGAATGAAAATATGTAACCATCACCTCTGCAAATTTCCCTTCTCTTTGGTCCCTACCACTCAAATCTTGAGTGTCTCCAATGCCCTGAGATAGCTGTTTTTCTTTTTTTTTTAAATCTAGTCTTTCTTTTTTTTTTCCTGGTAAAAGTGTTAGTCTGCCACCAGGAGCTCCACCAGAATAGCCAAACAAAAGACGCCAATAGTATAGCATTAATGGCCAGTTTTGTGCAATATTTGTATTTTATTTCATAAAATCAATGAGATTTTGTGTTTATTATTTCTATACAAAAGTGAATTTTATACAAATCTTAAGTGTTTTTCTGTCTAAGAGCCTATGACCTGTGAAATATTTTCTGGGTAAGGAGACCTACTAAGTTGTACCAGAGTCTGTACTGGAACCATTTGAATGCAACTGACTTTAGTTAAGCTCTAAAACACTGCCACTCTGTGGTCACTTGGAGACATAGCAGCATCCTCTCTATTTCTAGAGGCCAGAGTGACCCAGCAAGTTGCCTTTGAATTCCCTTCTGCTATTATTCAGGAAGCTGAGATGTCCCCATTCAGTGAAATAGTCTAGCTACACCATAGTTAGTCCTCTGCACCCATCTTCAATCCAGTTCTCCAAGTCCAAAGTCTAGATGTTGGGTCCTCCTCTTTGAGAGAATTTGAACCAATAGCAAAGTGTTCAGGCACCCTAGTCACATGAGTTCACATTTAGACTGGCATTTGTGGCTGGTATGGTCTTAGGCTCATTGCTTATTCTCTCTAGCAACTGTTTTATGATCTAAAAAACAAACAGAACAAAACCAAAAAACAAAAAAAACAAAACAAAGAATTTTTAGCAGGCATATTTATTTGGTAAAAAAATTGAGCTTTACACATTCTCTCTCTCTCTCTCTCTCTCTCTCTCTCTCTCTCTCTCTCTCACACACACACACACACACACACACACCACACCTCCCCCCCA
>NW_005361994.1:2020120-2049540 GCF_000412655.1 Myotis brandtii
TGTGTTCCTGTGCGAATTGGAGACATTTTATCTTGGTAACTGCAGACAACAAAGGTGTTCGAACAGGCCTTCGGCTTCCATATCCCATACGATGCAGTATACGGCTAATTTGCCTACAAACGTCAGGTTGTCATAATAATCTGGCCACTCAGTATATATATATATACATACTAGGGGCCCAGTGCACGAATCTGTGCACCTTGAAGGAACTGGGGGCTGTGAGGCTGTGGTGGGCACAGGGGCAGGTCTCGGCCCATCCTCCACGCCCCCGCCTGGTCCCTCCCGCCATAGCCCCCGGTCCCCTGTCTGCCAGCAACCCTGCTCCCGCCACCACTGTTGCTCCCACATGCTGACAGTGCAGAGCGATTTGGGCCAGTGCCAGCAGTGGGTATGAGTGGAGCTGTCGCTGGCAGCGGTAGCAGGTGCAAGAGGTGGCTGCCGGCCCCAATCACCCCTCAGGAGCAGGGGCAGGTGGAGAAGCCCTGAGGGATGATCGGGGCTGGCAGCCACCACTCGCACCCATTGAGGGCGCCAAGGGATCAGAGCCAGCGCCGGGCACTGGCAGCGGGTGCGATCGGAGGCTCCAGTGCCAGCACCGGGTGTGAGCAGGGCCGGTGCCAGAAGCAGGTGCAAGTGCCCGGCGGGGCCACAGCGCGTGGGAGCAAAGAATTTTCAGTAACCACCAGAGGCTCGCCCTGATGACAGCGACCGGCGCCCCGCCTTGGTCTGGCGTCCCCGCTCACCTGCTCCACTATCCTGCCACGGCCGATGCCCGCCACGTTCCGTGCTCTGCTGCCTGCTGCTGACGCCCGCCATGTTCTGTGTGCACCCCCTGGTGGTCAGTGCATGTCATAGTGACCGGTTGTTCGGTTGTTCAGTCTATTTGCATATTAGGGTTTTATATAGAGAGATGTTATATTTCAATAGAATTAATTTTTAAAAGAGGTTAATAATACATAATTAAACACATCCCTTAACGATTGGTCTGAAGATTCAAATGAATAATGCCACCTTCTCAATGAGGCCTAAACTAACCTTCCTACTCAAAACCCTAATATTCCTACCCCACCCCCATGCATACAGATCCACACATCCATCTCCCTTGTTCTGGTTTCTTTTTTTCCCTATAGCACTTGTAATTATCTCTTCTTAGACGTATAATTGACATATTGTAAATTTTCTTGCTACCCTTGATGGCATGGGAGGATATTTGTTTGGTTGGTTCATTGGTTTGTAACAAGAATCTGAAATAGCTCTTGCACATAACAGGTGCCAAAAGGTGTCTGTTGCATGCATGAACAGGAACTGAGCATAGTTGCTGGCACATAACGACAGCTCACATTTGAAGGGTTTTTATTATCATCAGATTTCTGCTGGAAGCCTTGTTCTCAGATCTTAAACATGGCTTTTGGGCGAGGAAAGTGCTAGTTAGCAGGTGTCCTGGCTTCAGATATTGCTGGGAAGGGACAGTTAAAATTACTGAATTGTGCACTTTAAATAGGTAAATTTTATGGTTTATCTATTATATCTCAATAAAGCTGTTATTTCAAAGAGAGACGGTTAGCTCTTCAGAGGGAGAGAAAAGTTTAACCTCTGGTTCTGACTCTAACTCACTTTGTGATCTTATATAAGTCATTGCTCGCTCATCCTTCGTCTTCCATATACAGATTTAATGTGCCAATTATCTGACATTCTAAAATCCCCTCCAGTTCTTATATCCCAACTTTTGGAATAACAGACTTCTGCAGAGATGGAGAGCAAAGAAGGCAAGATGAGTATTGTGTCTTCCTGTTGCTCCAAAGCCTCGACCACACTTTTTAGCAAGGATTGAATGAAAAGTCTAAGCTCCTTTTCACATATTTCAAAGTAACATGGACATGCAACTAGACATGCATCTACTCATGCATACAAATACCCAATTATCTAATTTTGTTGGATACAAACAAGGAGATAGTTGTCTGTTTCTCGATTTCCAAAAGACTTTCCCAGAAACTGTTTTTCCAGCCCCAAAATAGTCACTCACACATCACAAAAGCACCAAATCCTCTGTCTGCATACCAGAGTGTACCTTAGGGGCCATCTGGTATCTCAATGCTTAACGGAATTGGCTGGGTTTAATGTGAGTGAGTGAGGAAACTTGTCACAATGAGAGAATGTTCCTCTTACCTAATTAACAAGGCTTATTAGGAGAGCAGCGCTGACTGAAGTCCATGGAACACCCAGCCATATGGGCACACAGAGCACAGATCAAACTGGTCTCTTTGTGATTACGCTACTAGTTCCTCTTCTTGCCTTCCCTCATTTTCATCTAAGCTCAATCAATGCATAACACGTTCCCCGGATGTTTAACAGTGTCAATTAAAAGGCGCTGTAAATGGATTTGAGGTATCAAGGCCACCGATTACTGGACACGTGTCTGCTGCCCAACAGCTAACCTCTTTTGCCACTTCCCACAATGCCCTTGATATGCCACGGCTGAGACACCAAAGGTCACCTGCTCTATTGCTGTGGCCTTTCTCTCTGCCATATGGCTGTGCTGTGCCCAACTCCTCATGGTAATACGCTCCTTTGATATACCTTCAGTGCGAAAACCTTTGTTCAATGGGAAAGTACAGCATGTATAATTTTCTCATTAAATCCATAGACAAGGTCTCTCTGTGTTAAATGGAATCAGAAGCACCTTCCCACATGTTGGTCCCCAAATGAAGCTGACATTTCAGAATCATCCCAAAGTCACTTCCTCAGCCAACCTGACCCCAGGTGGAAATGGATGAATTTTAAATTTCACTCTCATATACATGAAGGCCTCGATATCCATTCAGGATCCCATAATCTGCGGACAAAGCGGTATCGAAAGAGGCACAGGCCCTTGATTTTGCACAGGGAGCTAATCCCTTTCTAATCCCAAATCCCGCAGCACCAATTATAGATAGGAAGTATTGGATGAAAAACCACGTATTTACCTTTTGCTGGGTGGTGTGCAGAATGATATACCTACTCTCAGAGAACCAGGAGTCTATCCTCCTCTTTTCCCCATTTTCAAAGGGAGAAAACTGCTTCTTCCGAGAGCAGGGAACGGACCTGAAGCCAGACTCACTTTGGTGTCTTATCAGCCCGTTAGCATCCGGCCGCCTAAGATGCAGCCCTGTGCCCGGCACATGGTGGAGACTCAGCAGATAGATATGGTTTTCAGTGGGTGTCTGTGTAACACTGTTACATAGCTGAATCCCTTATTCAGGCAGACTTACGGATAGTGTCAGGTGGAGTCTGGGAAAGGAAATTCTAAAAGCTGCAGAAAAGATGAGTTTATAATACAGATTTATAATGAGGAAGCCCCTTGGGGCTATTGCTGCCTGTAATGGAGAGAGAGAGAGAGAGAGAGAGAGAGAGAGAGAGAGATTATTTTTCTTTAAAATAACAGCTTTATTATCATTCACATACCATACTAGTAAATTCACCCCTTTAACGTGTTTTTGAGTATCTCCTAAAGTTGTTGTGTAACTATCACCGCTATCTAACTTTAGAACATTTTCATTTCCCCAAAAGAAACCTCATATCTCACTAGCAGTCACTGTCCATTCACCCTTCCCGCCAGCCCTGGCCATCACCAATCTACTTTGCATCTATGGATTTGCCTCTTCTGGGTATCCTATATAATAAAAGGCTAATATGCAAATCAACCGAATGGCAGAATGACCAGTCGCTATGACACGCACTGACCACCAGGGGGCAGATGCTCAATGCAGGGGCCATGCTCATGGCTGGCGAGAACAGTGGTGGTGGCAGGAGCCTCTCCCACCTCTGCAGCAGCGCTAAGGATGTCCAACTGCTGACTTAGGCCCGTTCCTAAGCCGTCAGTCAGACATCCCCTGAGGACTCGCGGGCTGCAAGAGGGCACAGGCGGGGCTGAGGGGACCCCACCCCCCCCCAAGTGCACAAATTTCGTGCACCGGGCCTCTAGTTTCATATAAATGGAATCATACCAAATGGTAAATCATGAAAGAGTCATGCAAAGTGAGTGAAACCACCCATGAGAGATTTGTATCTGTATAATTCAGAGTCAACTTCTCTTCAGAAAGCCAATATGTAGGGAGATGGAGGAAAGAAGGTCTGACTTTACTTGCAATATATAAACTACATTTTCACATCTGATAAGGGGTTCATACCCACAATTTTTATAAGCAACTGGTCAAACTCAACACCAAAATGGGAAGACCCAGACAATCTAATTTAAAAATGGGCAAAGGACCTGAATAGACACTTCTCCAAAGAGGACACACAGATGGCCAATAGACAAGTAAAAAGATGCTGGATGTCACTAATCATCAGAGAAATGCAAATCAAGGTCCTTAATCTTAATCACAGCTGAGAAGTTCATTTTCTCTGTAAAGTAACATAAGCACAGGTTTCCAGAAGTATTAGGGATGAACAACTTTGGGTCTGTTATTCTGTTTACCACAATGTTTCATACACACACACACAGTTTTATTTTTATAATGAAACATCACACTATATATGTAGCTCTGCATTTTGCCTTTTTTTTCCTACTTACTATTGGGTTTTAGACATTTTCCCATGTTGCTACATAAAGAATTTCCATATTCTTTTTCACAGCTGTAATGTTGTGTGTTTTTTAAATTTTTTAAAATCTTCACTTGAGTACATGCTTATGGATTTTAGACAGAGGGGAAAAGAGAGAAAGAAACATCCATGTGAGAGAAAAACATCAATTGGTTGCCTCTCATAAATGCCACAACCAGGAATTGAAACCTCAACTCAGGCATGTGCCCTAACTGGGGATCGAACCTGCAACCTTTCAGAGCATGGACAGCACTCCAGCCAATGGAGCCACAGCGGCCAGGGCACAGCTGTGTAGGTATTTAATTGAAGAAATATACCATAATTTATTTAACTAGCCACATGTTGAATCTTGTGTCTTGTGAAGTTCATATTTCTTTGAAGAGGTCTTTCTGGCTAAACAGTGACCTCTGTGTAGTGAATGTACTGCTTGCTACCATTTCAGTTAGCGACACCATCCCGATCAATGCCTAAATGTGTTTTATTAGGTACCAGAATTTTTCTCAAATTTATAATGTCCTGCGATTTAACCCCGTGGCAAGCTATCACCCATCTTTTCCTATTTCTTTCGGTTCTTCATTGCTTTTCACTATTGGTTCTCTTTACCACATAGATGACTGTATGGCATTTGAGGAGGTGGGGTGGGCATACAATCATCTTTCTTTGCCTTTCTCTTCCTTTCATTCCTGTTCCATTGGCTCCATAACACCCTTCAGGTCATTTCCTTTCTCACCTCCCCCCTTTCTTACAGGCTATCATGGAAGGCAGGGTTTATTTACCACCACTTTCTGCTGAAATAGGGGGCATTGCTTAGCTCTATCATTTTAACTCTGTCTACCCTGTTGGGATCAAGGCTGCTATTACCCACCAAAAATACGATTGGTTTACTATCAGTTAACATTATGTCATTGTCCTTTGTCAAAACATTAACATATATTCGAGCACAAAGCTAATTCATGCCGCCTCCGTGTGAGAAAGCTTGGACGCTATTTGCTATGTTCAGTTGCCTGATAAAATGTTATCGTCTAGAGTTCTTAGGCATTTTCCAAGATATTAGTTTTTAAAGGCTTTCTGATCTTTGCTGGATTTGACCTTTGATGATTATTTACGAGATTTATCTTTTCTACTGGTATGTTTTCCCTTGTCTCTCATTTGTGTTTAGACTAAGACTACTTGAAAAGAAGTTATATAATTTTTTAAATATAATGCAATAAAATGTATACCTTACCCTAGTAAAAACTGTAATATGAGCAGGAAAAAGAGAGAAAGAGAAAGAGAGAGAGAGAGAGAGAGTAAAAGAAGTTATATAATTTTTTAAATATAATGAAATAAAATGTATACCTTACCCTAGTAAAAACTATAATATGAGCAGGAAAGAGAGAGAAAAAGAGAGAGAGAGAGAGAGAGAGAGGGGGGGGGAGAGGAGTTTCAGGAGAAATGAGGGTATCCAATTATTTCAAAATTCCTTCTTTGATTTAACATATGATTCGGGTAAAGCGGGACCTAAAGAAGTTTGTAGACATTTTCATACACGATTATACACATGGCCAGATCATATCCAAAGTCAATATTATTCTAGTTGAAATTACATTTAGAAACATTATATACTGAGCAAATACTATAAATCAAAGGAAACACACGTTCGCTCTGACAGAGAGAAGTGGATTCAGCTGCACTATTAGCGGCTCCTCCGGACACTGGGGTAAAACTGGAATCAAGGAATTTGTTTAAACCCAACAACTGAACAAAGAGCTGCGGGACCTCTTGGCCATCGCCATGGGCTCCTATTGTTTTCCTTTGGCAGTGTTCGTCTTTAGCCTGCATGAGGTCTGCACAGACCCAGTCTGCAAATCCAAAACACATATTTCTATAACACTGCTTCAGGTTGATCGCATTTTGCTATCAGCAGGGGCCGAAAAGCTTCTATTTCCATGTGCAACGGAGTTGTGCCACCGGGGATGGCAGAATGCAATTAAGGAAGCGAGTGTCAGTTGCAACCCAAAGCTGAGATGCCTGACCCACCAGGTAGCTGGATGGGGATTTACATAAGATGCAGGCAGTTGCAGAATGGATGCTTAGGTGATATTCCTAGTCACCACTGTGTCCATGTCACCTTGCGTTTTCTTTTCTTTGCGTTTTAAATATATTTTTATCAGTTTCAGAGAGGAAGGGAGAGGGAGAGAGAGACAGAAACATCAATGATGAGAGAGAATCATTGATCGGCTGCCTCCTGCATGCCCCCCCCGACTGGGGATCAAGCCCGTAACCCAGGCATGTGCCCTGTCCCGGGATCGCACTGTGACCACCTGGTTCATAGTTCAATGCTCAACCACTTTTTTAAATATATTTTTATCGGTTTCAGAGAGGAAGGGAGAGGGAGAGAGAGACAGAAACATCAATGATGAGAGAGAATCATTGATCGGCTGCCTCCTGCATGCCCCCCCCGACTGGGGATCAAGCCCGTAACCCAGGCATGTGCCCTGTCCCGGGATCGCACTGTGACCACCTGGTTCATAGTTCAATGCTCAACCACTGAGCCACACTGGTCGGGCCAACCTTGCATTTTCATAAACACTTCGTGGCAGCCGATGCAGCAGGGCATTTTGGAATGAGGGGATGGCATCTTTCTGTCTTTGAAACAATCAGCCCTGTTTGCAAATGTTCTTGGAGTTTGGTTCCACTGAGGAGGAAACAGCCCGAGTGAAGGAGAATGTGTGTTGCGAGCTCTCTGCCTTCAGCATTTGAAAGCCCTTTTCTCCTCAAAGGCTGACTACTTGCAATTCAAACCCTACGCAACTAAGAAACTCCAAAAGAATTAATGAACCATAAATTATTGCCTTTAGATATTTAATACTCAATCAGTATGTACTCTCTCAAGCATATCCCACTGGCATTGCATTCATTCTGACGGTGTGGTGCTGGTTCAATTACTTTGCTCATTTACAATGAAAGATTAATGAAAAGAGGTATATTTTAGTTCACAGAGATTAACTGCATCCCTTCCTTTCCCTACACTAGCAACACTCAACCCATAATCCTGATAGCTTTTGCATCAACGGAAAATTAATAGACTTTCTTCTGCTGGAAATCTCAGAGGGTTTTCAAATAGAAATATCCGGGGAAAACAAGATGGGAAGTTGTCTTTGGGCTGGAAATGAATTACTTTACCTGCTTCTTTAAATGTAGTCAGATGGCATTTTGAGTTGGCTGGTATGAAGATGTACGCACCGTATTTTATATCTGCACACTTTCTGTCAAGTATGTGCGAAGCAAATTCCCTTTTGAGAGCTAATTCTCCCCGACAGATCCAGGTATGTCTGTGCTGTGTTTGGTAGATGTCCCAGCACTCGCAGAGATGTTGACTGTTAACATTTCACAGTTTGTTTTCTTCAGAGAAAAGCGATGCCAAGTGCACTCATACATTTATTTTGAATCTTTGGCTCTTTTTAACATCAAGTTATTTACCGCTGGGAAATCTAGGTTTCAAATTTCAAAGTGCCTTGCTGCTAAATAATTCTCAAGTTTTCCCAAACTTTGTGAGCCCCGGACTATATTTGCTAGTGCATTGAAGATAACAAACATCTCTGGCTGATGTATGGCTGGAATAGAAAGAAAATTTACATGTATTGAGCCTTGTCTATTTTATAGTAAGATTTTTTTAAAGATCTGATGTCACGTAAGCCTTAAAACAATTCGGTTATATTGTCTTCATTCCTAAGAGAAGAAACTGAGGCTCAAAGAGGAAAAAATGATATGCTTACGGTCACTCCATGAGCAAGTGGCTCAAACTGGTGTCAGGCACTGTTTTTTGTTTGTTTGTTTTTTGTTTTGTTTTTTTAAATATATTTTATTGATTTTTTACAGAGAGGAAGGGAGAGTGACAGAGAATTAGAAACATTGATGAGAGAGAAACATCGATCAGCTGCTTCTTGCACACCCCCTACTGGGGATGTGCCTGCAACCAAGGTACATGCCCTTGACTGGAATCGAACCTGGGATACTTCAGTCCACAGGCTGACGCTCTATCCACTGAGCCAAACCGGTCTGGCACTGTTTTGGTTTTTTGCCTCCCAAGTTCACTATCTGCTGTATAAACCAGATCAAAAATGAGAAAAGCTCTGCGGCCAGGAGTTTGGCCAGGAATCAGTGCTTCTGTAACCTGCTCTGGTTTGTCTGTCAAGTGGTGACTATAGCATTTACGTGACGCAAATGTTTTGGTGATGGACGAAGGCAGCCGATGCAAATGAAAGCTGGGGACGCAGAAAGACTCTATGTACCGATTAAAATGATATATGAATGGAATGGGGGTTAACTGTGCAAACCCGGTCCTCCCATCCTGATGAAATCAGTCCCCTTGGCAAAGCCAGCTGGAGGGCGTCGAAGACGATTGCCCTGGTCCACACGGACCGTTGGAGGGCTCCTCTCTTCCGTTGTGCAATACGGTTTATTAATCAGTTTCTCAATCAGGAAACTTTCGATTGCAGCAATGGCTACTCTGCGTTTTCTGCAGGTTGTTATCCTGCTGTGATGAGAGAGATGTGCTCCTTTCCACATTTACTTAAGTAGAAAGACAGAAGGAGTCAGCAGAATTTCTGTTTCCATCTCTCATGTGCTTCCCACATGGCCTGCCCCCAAGTTCAGGGATGTCAGCCCCCAGGAAATGCCAGCTATTTAGTAGACACTCCAATTTTTCAGTGATTTCTAGAGAGGAAACTAGTGTAGCAGAGACAAATCCAATACATCTGAAATATATACCCATCCTAAAAATCAAAGATGAGCAAAGCTGAATCAACTCAGCATAATTCACCTTTTTGCCATAAAGAAAAGGCTGCTTTTGTAGCACCCATCAACCTATTTTTGTGATTTATTTCACTGAACTTATTGTATTTCTCGGTAGTGTTTATATTGTGTCAAAAAGAACAGAGCTCATCATCGTATTTCGATGAAGTAGCATCTTTCGTAGCAATTTTAAACTAGATTTGTTTTGTGATTTCCTAGTGAGCTCATTGGGAGAGATTTCATTTGAAGAAGGCAACCCAGAAACAATGACCATGGAGCAGGTGTTTTTATGTTTGTTTCCATACTTAAGGGAGTTTTCGGTGAGAAAGAACCGGTTACTTCTCAATGGTTTTGTTGCTTGCTTTACAAATGATGATTATACTTCTGTTCCACATAGAAGCCACAGCTTTTCGGAATCCCTTCCTTGGTCTGCACCTGTACAGATAATTTTTCTTAATACAGACATGTGTATTATCTTTGAGAACTTTCTACTTAACATCTGTTAGGTATCATAACCCAGCCTTGTAACCCTGGCAATACTTTTTAACAAGCGTATGCCCTAATTACCTCACTTATGGAATAATGACGTGTGGGCATTGCATGAGCCCACAAACACTGCACATCTTTTAGGGTGTATTCCCAAGAGCTTGGAGCTTAATACTTTATAAAATACAGACCGTGCCTTCAATGACCTCACTATGACATGGGAGACACAGGCAAGCAAAGGAGCCAGGCAAGAGAGTGACCGTCAGGGTCACACTAGAGAGACACTTAAGGGCCTTTTTGGGACAAGATGGGTCATGTGGACAATATTCAGGGTGGAGCAGGTGGGAAACATCAGCAGAAGTGTCAGCAAAAAAGGTAATACTTGATCTGTGGCTTGAAGAACCCGTGGTGTTTTTGTGGCAGATGTGAAACGGCGGATAGTGTAGGAAAGGAAAGATATGACAAAGGCAAAGAAATTGCTTATTTTTAAAAATTGTGGCCTGGCTGGCATGGCTCAGTGGTTGAGCATTGACCTATGAACCAGGAGGTCATGGTTCGATTCCCAGTCAGGGCACATGCCCGGCTTGATCCCCAGTGTGGGGCGGGTAGAAGGCAGCTGATCAATGAAATCTCTCCCATCATAGGTGTTTCTATCTCTCTCTCTCTTCCTTCCTTTCTGAAATATTTTTAAAAATTATTGTGAAGGGACAGCTTAATGCTCGTAGGGAGTGGCATGGAGGCAGGCAGACCTGTAGGAGAAGTTAGAGGCACCACCTTGGGACAAAATGCTGTATTTCCTGTAGGCCTTTTGGGGTTCCCGAGCTTTATCTCAAACATAACAAGAACCCTTTGATGAATATCAGGCAGCATTAGAAAATATCATAACTTAGTCTGCACATATTGATTCTAAAGATTTCTATGATCTCATGTCTATAAACTACTGAATACAAGTGTAAGACAATGAAAACCAAGATGAAAGCGGTGTACTCCGAGTGTCTCGAATTTCACTTTAATGTATAGGGACCATGAACCTTTTGAAATCTGCATTAGGTAAAAATCTTGTTTGACTTGTGACAAGTCCCACAATTGATGCTTAATGAAAACATTAAACACTCTTTGTATTTAGTGTGAAATTGTCTTCTAAGTCCTTATACTAGTACATAAAAATTTATATAAATTATGTCTTCTCATTATACACATTAGACACTAGATTTGGCCAAATATAAATTAACTACATTTTTGCTGGGTCATCTCCTATCTGCAATCCTTAGAGTGAGTTGTTTCTTTAGTTTTCCAAATAATATCACTTACCTTCTCCCATCCTCAGAAATTTAGTTGGCTTCAGACTTTGATTGGCTCTGTGTCCAGCAGGGTCCAAAGTCTTCCTGGCCACAGTAAGAATGTCAGAGGTTGTATGTGTTATCTTGGTGCCTTGAATTTTCTGTCTTAATCATTCTCTTGTCTAGTCAACCCTCTTTGTCTCTTCAAAATCTTTCTCCTCTGATATTCAACACATCTTTCCCTTTAATGAACATCCTCGCCTTGTCTCTAGCTTCCTCAGGACTGTAGCCATGGTTTTATTTACCTAATCTGATATGTAATAGGGAGTACTCAATACAGACCTACACATTGTAGACGTAACCTTTTTTTCCCTTTGATTTCCAAGAGGAGTTCAATGAATATTTGCTCTCCAGCCTTCCTTGAGGGCACTCAGCACAATTTATGTTGTTATGTTCAGTTAAAAAGGAAACACGACCCCCTATGCTTGTTGGAAATACACTGGAGAAATTGATTTTTAAATGTGTACAATTCCTACAGTAAACTGAGTGGGGTATTGAGTATTAAGTATTATATTAAGAAATATCACCTTTTTATTAAATTTATTGGGGTGACTTCTATATATATAAAAGCCTAAGTGACTGGAACGACCCAAACGACCAGCCGCTATGACATGTAATGACCACCAGGGGGCAGACGCTCAACGCAGGAGCTTCCCCCTGGTGGTCAGTGCTCTCCCACAGCCAACTTCCCGCAGCCAGCCAACCTCCCCTGGTCCCTCCCCGTGCCTACCAACCTCCTGTGGTCCTTCCCCTCATCTGGCAGCTGGCAGGAAGGCCCAGGCCAGCAGCCAGAAGGCCCCGATCAGCCCTGATCGCTGGCTAGGCCTAGGGATCCCACTTGTGCACGAATTTCATGCACCAGGCCTCTAGTTGGTTAATAAAAGTATATAGGTTTCAGGTGTACAATTCTATAATACCTCTGTATAGTGTATTGTGTGTTCACCACCCCAAGTCAAGTCTCCTTCCATCACTATTTATCCTCCCTTTACTTTCTTCTAGCTCCCCTCAACCCCTCCCCTCTGTCATCTGTGTCAATGAGTCTTTCTTTTTTTCTTTGCTTAATCCCTTCTCCCTTCTCAGCCAGCCCCCAACACCCTCCCCTCTGACAGCTATTAGTCTATTTTCTATATCCATGAGTCTGGTGAACAAAATAAACAAACAAAGTGGAAAAATGCTACGTTTCTTAGGGGAAATGTGTATGGTTATGGAAAAAGCTGGAAGATCAACCCCAATTCTTTTATTTCTACTGACTCTGTGACCTTGGGAAGTTCAAATAATCTTTAACATGAGTTTATTTTATAGACAAGTAAATGAAGATTTAAAAAAATATATTTTATAGGTTGAAATAATGTTTACAAAGGGGCTTGATAATTAGGCATTGTTATCAATTAGTTATATTTCACTCATCAGTTAAGTACTAATAGATATTCTCACCTCTCTAAAAGGAACAGGGATATTTTTGCCTGATCACACACTCAAACTGTAAAGTAAAAAAGCAGGTATCAATTTGAGGATTAGAACCAGAGAAATACTCTTTTTAAAATGTTTAATGGTTCTCTGGTTCATAAAAGGAAAAGAATAGTTTATGTAGACTTCAATTTGCTAAGCCCTTTTTAAGTAAAAAACTGTATAGAATGTTGCCATAAATGAGAATAATGGAAAATTCAAAAGTTTGATGACTTAAAAAGATTAATGTCTGCCTAGCCTAATGCTGCTCACACGACACGTTCCCATACCCTACTTAGTGGTCATTAAGCTCGGCTCGGACCTCGTCCTCTAATCCTCCTCTGATTGTTCCTATGTAATGTAACAGCGAATTCAAGTCAGAGTTATGGTTAATAACAATATTTTAATGTCACCCTGCATTTTAGCATGCTATGGTTTCTAGAGAAAGTGAACCTTCATTATAATATAAATGTCTTTTATATACAGCCTTAACCAGATTCTTGACTACTATTCCAATCCATTTATTTCAAGCATAATCAAATTCTGAGAAAATTGGTTGGTATAGTGAGCAAAGGCTGAGTTATTCATCCTGTTGAATTTTAATTCATTGTCCTAAGCAAACCTGAAATTGGCGGTATGATGAGAGTGCAAAGTCAACCACTGAAATGAACATGTATAATTATTTCTATCACAGTGTCTCCCTAAGAACATTGCACAGAGAAGTTGCCAAAATAGTTTAGTTTTAGAAAACTAGGAGTTTTTAAGAGGACTGTTGCATGCGGTTAATATGTGTTGCAATGTCAAGACATTGAACCAGTTATTCCTTATTACCCTGTAAGGGAATCAATGAATATTAACAATAATTATTGCCCTGGCTGGTTTTCTCAGTGGGTAGAGCATCGGCCCTTCAACTGAAGGGTCTCAGTTTCAATTCCTGGTCAAGGGCGTGCACCTCGGTTTCAGGTTCGATCCATGGCAACTAATCAATGTTTCTCTCTCACATCAGTGTTTCTCTCCCCCCACCCCTTCACTCTCTCTACAAAGCAATGGAAAAAATATCCTCCGGTGAGGATTAAAAAAAATTATTATTTTGCTATTAGCATCAGTGTGCCAATCATTTTTTAGCTTAATTATATACAGTATGCTTGCATAGACACTATAGCATTACAAAAATCTGTGAACTAAGCACACATGTTTATCTCCATTTCACAGAGAAGGAAACAGGTACAGAATAGTGATGACTTATCTAACTTCTCCAAAGGGATTATTTAACTGGGGGAAAACATGTCCCTCGAGATGGGCAAATACTAGCATTATTGAAGAAAGCACCTGGATCAAACCACTGATGGGTTGAGACACTCCTTGGAAATAATCATGCTTGATTTAGAGTTATCGCTACAAATAAAATGAAGCCAATATATCACTGAGTGAAATGACTTTAATTTAAACGTCGCAGTGCTCCACCTTCAGAGAGTCAGAGTGATGAGAGTGAAGTGGTAATATTCCTAGAAAAGAAACGGTATGCAATAACACATTCTTTCTACAATAGCAAAAAGAAGAATATATAGATTAGCAAACACAGTGTGAAGTCCCAATTTCTTGAATTGGGCTCCACTGTGTCTCATCAAAAGGCGTGCTCTTATTTAATGAATTTGTCTTAACTCTTTGTAAGCCTCCGGCCTGTCACAATGTAATTATAGGTCTGTCAGGTCTTGGTGTTAGGAAGTTAGGCTCAAGGAGCTCTTCAGGACAATGAGAATGAGACCTTTGTTAATTTCCATGCTGGCAAGAGAAGGGAAAAAGGCCAAGCTGCCTTGGATAGCGTATATTGCAAGGCTCTGGAGGGAAGAAGGGGCTGTGTGATGGGATCAGAACATTGGATCAAAGGAAAATGTTTTCTCCTGGAGACGAGAAGTAAGAAATTTTAATATGTTGTATGTTCTTATGCTACTCACTGTTTCATTTATTTGGGAACAGTAATGAAATAACGCACACAAAACTCCATGAAGAATTCTGAAACTACAGAAAATTATAAAGAAGAGAAGAGAGCCTTGACCAGTTTGGCTCAGTGGCTAGAGCATCGGCCTGTGGACTGAAGAGTCCCAGGTTCGATTCCAGTCAAGGGCATGTACCTTGGTTGTGGGCACATCCCCAGTAGGGGGTGTGCAGGAGGCAGCTGATCGATGTTTCTCTCTCATCGATGTTTCTAACTCTCTATCCCTCTCCCTTCCTCTCTGTAAAAAATCAATAAAATATATTTTTTAAAAAAAAGAAGAGAAGAGAAATCCCCTCTTACTACTCCAGTGCACCGGCCCTGTGGCTGTCACTAGGCGGGCACTAAAGAGCAGAAGCCTTGGAGTCAGGATGCCCAGGATAGAGGGGAAGCTCAGCCACTTGCAAAATTGGCAAGCTGAGCAGTGTCACTAATCCCCACTCTACCGGAACTGTCTTACCTGTACACTGGCGATAGTCATAGTATCTACCTCATAGGACTGTCATGAAGGCTAAATTAATATTTCAAAGTGCTTTGAAGAGTGCCAAGTATAGTGTAAGCACAATAAAAATGTTTGTTAAATATCCTAAAAAATAACAGTCAATGTGATAGATGACAGTATTGTTTCCAACTATTCTAACTGTTCGCTTCTGGTTTCTATAAGAGCACTATTTCTCCCCTTTCGTTGCCATGATCTCTTAGTATCTCCTGTGGATGGACAGGGCTGCCCCGCCCACGGGAACATGCTTTGGCCAACGATGTGTGAGCAGATTTGATATAGAGACTGCTTCTTGGGCCCATGTCTACTTCAGGCAAAAAAACACGCACACAAACTCGTGAATATGAAATAAATATTGGTTGTTATAAGTCACCAGGATTTTTTAAGACCTCCATTACTCCAGCAAAGTTGACTAATATAATAACCAAACAAATAAATGAATGAATAAATAAATAATAAGCACTATTAACATTTAGATGATTTGCAAATGTCACCCTTGATTATTTACATATTTAATTTCTGTAATGATCTTAGTTTGCATGTATGTATAATTTTTAACTTGCAATCTAAGAATGGATTTTATAAAAACTTACCATCTTTCAGAACACTATTCATATTTTTCAGTTTATGATTAGAATAATGATTATATATGTGTGTGTGTGTGAGAGAGAGAGGGAGAGAGAGAGAGAGACCAAAAAGAAAGGAAGCATGTAACCACTTATTGAGTTTCCAATGTATAATAGGCACTGGTTGCAATTTACATGATCTTCCATCACAATCTTTGGAGTCATCATTATCATCTCCACTGCCAAATACTAATCAACCGAATCTCGGGGAAGTTAAACATTTGGATCCAAATGCATTGAATAACTGTGTCCTTCAAAGCTTGAACCTATTCTGTCAACTTACCCACAACTTTTCCACTGTACCTGTAACCATGAGATTTATACATAATGGCAACCTGAGAGACATGTCTTTTCAAATCATCAACTGTAGGACATTAGTGTGGAACCACTTTCTAATAGGACAGAGCTCGAGGTGCTGCGATCAGAAAAGGTACACATCCATTACTATCTGTCACCTGCTTCTCCTGGTAATCGTGTTATTAAAGTAAGTCACAATTCTAAGTATATCTGTCCCCATCATGAAGGTAGGCAAGAAATAACAAGGTGTGATGACCCAGAAACAGATTAAAAACAAAAAAATATAAGCTGATAGAGAGCTGTGGAGTGTGTATCCATGCTTTTATTTTTTGTTGTTGTTGTTGTTAATCCTTACCCAAGGATATTCTTTCCATTGAATATTTTAGAGAGAATGGAAGGGAGGGAGGGAGGGGGAGAGGAAGAGGGAGAGAGAGAGAGAGAGAGAGAGAGAGAGAGAGAGAGAGAGAGAGAGAAACATCAGGTAAGGATGGAACTCTAAACCCAGGTACATGCCTTTGACCTGGAATCGAGCCTGCAACCCTTTGGTATATGGGCTGACCCTCTAAACCACTGAGGCATGCCAGCCAGGGCATTCTTCTATTTTTAATACATCCATTTTTTTTCTTTAGAGTTCTAACAAATCATTGTCATGAAAAAGCATGCATTTTTTTGCCATGCTGAAAATGTATTTGTGTGTTTCATTCACAGTACATTTTTATTAAAAGAAAGACTATTTCTAGCTTCTTTCTGAGGTGTAATTAAAATACCATAAAATTAAGTCATTGTAAATGTATAATTAATTGAATTTTAGTATACATTTATAGAACTATGCAACTCTAACAATAATCTAGTTTTAGAATATTTCCATCACCCCACCAGTAACACATGCTTCTTGCTGTCTATAATCACTCCCTCCCCCAACCACAGACAAACATTGATGTGCTTACTGGACATTTCTTATAATAAAATCATTTAATACGTAGTCTTTTATTATCCAACTTTTTTAGTTAGCTTGTCTCTAAAGTACGTCCATGTTAAGGAATAGATCAATAGTTTATTCATTTGTATTGCCAAATCATAGTACATATTATGAACATATCATATTTTGTCTGTCTAGTTATTAGTTGTTAGACATTCGGGTTATTTCTACTTCTCAGCTCTCATGAATAACACTGCTATGAATACTTGCATACATGTGTTTGTATGAACATATGTTTTTTAAACATTTTAAAAATATATTCGTATTGATTTCAAAGAGGAAGGAAGAGGTAGAGAGAGATAGAAACATCGATGATGAGAGTGAATCATTGATCTGCTGCCTCCTGGAAGCCCCCTACTGGGGATGGAGCCTGCAATCTGGACATGTGCCCTGATGGGAATCAAACCATGACCTCCTGGTTCATAGGTTGATGCTCATGCTGGCTGGGCATAGACATGTTTTTATTGCTCTTGGTTATAGCCTAAGAGTGAAGAATTGTTGAGTCATAGGTAAATTCATGTTTAACTTTTGGAGAAAGTACCAAACTATTTTTTAAAGTGGCTGCACCATTTACCATTCTCAACTGCAGTGCATGAGGGCTCCTGTCTCTCCACCTCCTTACCAACACTTGTCATTGTTTGCATATATCTGTTGCAGATGTTTGCATTTATGTCATTAGAAATGTGGATTTGTAGTTTAGATGTGATGGGTTTTTCTGATTTTTGTATTAGGGTAATGTTGGCCTCAGAAGGGGTAGGGAAATGTTATTTCCTAAAAAAAATTGAGAAGAATTATTATTTCTTATTCTTTTTCTTCTAAAAAATATTTTCTTCATTTTTTTATGTAAATGAAAACATTTTTAAATAAATGTTAAGAAGGACTCACCAGTGAAGCCATCTGGCATGGGCTTTTCTTTGTGAGCAGACCGTTCATTATTAACTCAGTTTCTTTAATTGTAGGTTTATTCAAAAGTTGAAGAGTAGACGTGTTTGAGGGAGGGGGCAAGAGAAGTTAAAGGGGGGGCTTTCTCATAGGGGGAAAGTACATGCACATGTAGAGAGGCAAGAACATGCTTACCCGGATTTAACATGCAAGTGGTCGGGTAGCCCATAAAGTGGAGGGAAAAAGTCAAGAGCTATAAATATAGACTAGTCAGAATACAGTAAATTCACTTGTTTTCATCATATCTACATTAAAGACATCAACAAAATAAATTCAATCATTTTTTTCTGTGTGGCATGGGCTATGATATAAGTCAAAGAATAACATTGATATTAGCTGCTGGTATATTAAATCAACTTGCATTTGTGTTTCTAGACTATTTTTTTTTAACTAGGTCATGGGTTAATAGAAGCAGAAGATTCTGTTGGGTAGAACCAAAACAGGGAAAGGACAGAAAGGACTTCAAAGAGCTTGTTTGTCTCCAATTTTAAATTACTTAAACATTGTTTTCCAGAATGAAAGGAAACGGCATTGACATACATACATACATATATTTATTTATTTATTTATTTATTTATTATCACTAACTCAGGCTTAATGATGCACAAAAGGAACTCGATAAAGAGAAAGAATCCTTCGTCTCTAACTGTCTTGCTTTGGTTTCTAATCCTCCCTGTACCACGCAGCCAGCGACAGCCCTTAAAGGACATCAACATAAGGAAGAGCTATGTTATATTTAGATACAAATTGCTCATCATGCAAGGGAAGGAACCCAAACTGTTCTGCTGTGACAGACACATACCATGGTTTACATGACTAACTTGATCGTTTGTTCAGCTGCCGGCGCCACCTGACTTACTAAAATTTACACTTCTCCCTCCTGCACCAGAAACCATTGTTCAAGATTCTCTCTCATAAAAGAATCGTGTGCAAGCTCTTGTACATATTTAAAGCTAGCTCATGTACATTTTTCCCAAGCGTAATTAGAACGAGTAAGAAGGAATGGCACTCATCTATGGATGGTCCCTCTGAAGATGAACCCGTGTTTTAAAGAGTCAATGACACTTGTCCCTGGGGCTGGGGGTGGCGAGTTATTTTTGTGTCTCCGAACTAAAACCTGAAAGCAGCTGAACAATACTTGTCACCTGTTCCAGGTATTGAAATGTCTATTGCTCATGTTTTTCCCATGCATAATATACACGTTCCCACCTCGGTGCCAGCAACATCAGAAGATGGGAGAAAAAACACCACCGAACCAAATTAACCCAATGGGGGTCACCCAAAATCTAGCTGCCAGCCAGCTTGATCAGTGATGTTTTATTCATCCATCACCTGCACTTATTTTACCCACAGATTTCAAGCATAAATGCACCGCTTCGTTTTACTTGGGTAATGTCACAAATTAATGTGAGGCCCAGTAGTCTGTTAGCTATCCTGAGGTGTCCAGGTACTGCCTAAATGACTTCTTATTAGTTGTGGTAAACTTTAAAACAGTGGAATGAAAAGAATGTTGGGATGATTTAAGATATAATGAGGCAGATCATTTAGTACTTAGGCTCCTCTTTGTAACAATTTTTTAAATTGATATTTAGAGAGAAGGGAAGGGAGAGGTAAAGAGAGACACACCCATTTACTGCTTCCAGCATGCCCCCTATTGGGGGTGGCCTGCAACCCCAGCATGTGCCCTGACTGAGAATCCAACTGGCAACCCTTCGGTGCCCAGGGTGATGTCCAACCAACTAAGCCACACTGGCCAGGGCCAGGCTACTTTTTGAATGTAATTTTTTAATACCATGGAACAAATCACAGATATTTTTTTCTAAGTTTTTGTGTTTTATAACCTAAGTATTTTCCAGTATTTCTCTAATTTTATGTTATGGAGGCAATGGAAATTTACAGGCTAACCTAAGAGAAAGTATGTGGGAAACCTACTTTAAAAATGATGGTCTGGTATGACCCCCATAAAAAGGGAATCGTTAAACAGAAATCTGCAAAGTAAGGAGTCAAAACTATAAAGGTCATGGGGAAGGTCATTCCAAATACAGCCACCATCAAGTGCAGAGACCCCCTGGGGACACGCATGGCATGTTCCAGCAACAGAAAGAATGCTGGAGGGAGTAAAAAGTTCATGCCCAAGGAGGGGCATGGACATGCTCTAGAGTGAGCCCCACCCCCCTACCCCCAGGTCTTTGTCTTCAGGACCTTTTATTTATTTATTTATTGTGTGGGAGAATCTTAGGGGAGGGTTTCAGCAGAATATTCATCATCTTTCCAGGTGCATTTTTAATATGCCGATGCATCAAAATAAGCCTATAGGGGAGATGGGGATTATTCTTTGGTCTGCTTTCCTGTTTTATCTTGGGTTGTCTGGCTTGAATGGAGTTTTTGTTATTTGTTCCCTAACTCAATCTGTCTTTGGGCTTAACTGGCATAAATGGCATTAGTTGGGTCTCTGTTCTTTCTTTTCCCTGACCAGGGTGAGTTAAGCTATGTATTCTCTGGTTAGGGAGGAAAGGTATATTTCATTTGTCCTTAAGTGTCCTTAGTTGGGAAGATAAGGTCTTGTGATTCACTAGCCGGCTGTACTAGTGAGTTGTTGAAACTGCTTGGCCAAGTTTAATTCTCTTGTCTCAGTTTCCCTATCCCACTTGCCCAGGACTTCTCCTAGCTTCTTACTGTCCTGCCACAATAAGACTGCAGGTGCTAGATTTTAATACAAAAGGAAGCTGCAAATGGCACAAAAGTTTTTTTTCTATTGAATCTAGACAAAACTAGTGAGAAGAAACTCTTAGATCAAAGATCCATGCCTGTTCACAAACAAGCATAATCCACTGTTGCTCATCTTACAGAGTTAATTTTTGCTCGCCATCCATATTCATTTTGAAGGATTTTTCCTCATGGAAAAGGTACAATGCTATTCAAGGAAGTTTGAGATGGGGAAAGAGCATCCCCATGGCATTTGAATGCTTTTCTGCATCCCAGACATCATTTTCTCATGGAGGAACTGAGTGATGTAAGCGGGTGTTCTCTCAGAGCCTGTACATTGTGACATTCCCACATTCTATAGCAAGCCAGGCTCTCGAAGAAACTGTCTCAAAGAATAATGAAATGGTTTTGATCTTGAGCTACTAATAGTTCTTTATTCTCATAATATGACCTTTGCAAGGGCGGTGTGGTGCAAAATGCCCTGGAATAGGAGCATAGGTGCCAGGACTTCTGAGCTCACATCTCAGCTTTGTCACTGCCGAGCCTCATGATATCACGTAGCTCCCCTCATTCCACCAACTGTCATTAAAAAAACCGAGATACCGTCAAAAGATCTTTCTCATTATAAATGAGAGAAAGGAGATGAGCTGCTCTTAAATGCATCTTAACAATAATTATAGTCAACACACGATGAAAGCATTCCCTGCAAACAAAAGGCTCTGCAAAGTCTTCAAATTCTGATTTGTTTTTTCCTTTCTGAAATGTGGAGTGAGCTGTGATGGCCACTTGGCATACTTGAAGCCCTTCAAATTGTCAATTCTTCACTCTTTCCAAACCTCTGGAGGTCTGTTTTCTCTGAAATGTTTGTTTCTCTCAATTTGTAGCTCTCTGTAGGGTCTAACACTCAGAGCATAAAATAAAAAAAATACAAAGAAAAGTGAATAATCTTACCCAAAACGTATTACAAAAAGCAATTTAAAAGAGTCGTTATCACAGTATGAAACATAAAAAAAAGAAGGATCATGATCAAGGAATGTGAGAAAAATGTAGAAAATGTGTGGGTACATATCTATTTAGCTATCTCAACAACCTCCTTATGCATGATGTTCTGCTGTTCACGGATGAATCAATAAATACATTTCTCTACTCATTTAACAGTGTACTTATTGGAAGTAGACTGTAGTTATAAATACGAATTAGAATTAAATCATTAGAAATGAAATGTGCCCAGCATCTTCTACCAAGCTGCTATAAATGAAGATGTTTAAATTGGTGGAAATTCATCAATTTCTGTTACACACTTTTCTTGGGGTTTTTACAAGACACAAGTGTGGGGGGAAAGACCCCAGGTTTCAAGAGACTATAAAATCTCATTGAAGTCGGCTTCCTACAAGTCTAATCAAAAGGCAAAAAGAAAGCCCCTTGAAACTCATACACTGCTGAGTTGGTTGAATCGAGCCCATGCTAATTTTGGGGGGTTGTGGAACTCACCGAATAAGACGTGAGCAGACAGATTAAGTACAGACTATACTCTATGCATCAACTTCAGCCAAGTCCAAGTGCTTTCTCGGCCTGTACTTCTGAGTCCCCTCATCCTGGGTCTGAGTGCTCTTTAACACGTCCTGGTACCTGTGGTGCCTACTCAGGAAGCCCTGCTTCCTTGATCATACAACGTTGAGACCTCAGGCCTTTCCAGGCCTGAGCTACAGAGTCTCAGGCCAGAGCAGGGCTGACCTTTGATTTCAGGTTCTCTAAGGGAGGTGGGAAGCTTTGGAGTTCAGTAACTTCAAGTGTCCCAGGGTCCAAATACATCAGGGGCATCTGGGAGAAGAGGGAGAAGAGACAGAGAAGAGGTACCCGTTGAAGATTGGGGAGGTAGAATGTTGCTGAAGAAAGCTCACCACTCTATGCCAAGGCCTCTCAGCCTTGGCACTATCGACATTTTAGGGCAAGTCATTCTTTTCTGGGAAAATAGAAGGTAGTGGGGGAAAAGGAAGACCAAGCATGAGACGGAATGATCCCATAAAAGAATTTGTAAGCATGAGGCTACAGGAGCTGAGCAGGGCTGTGCAGGACCAGACACTATGGACATCACTTATTCATAGGATCACCAGCAGTCGGAGCCAACTCAACAGGTAGCACACAATTCTTTTTTCTAGGTATGCAGTCTTATGGGTATGTGTGCATATTGTAGGATATGTAGCATATTGTGTGTGCCTATTGTAGGCCTCTATACCAGTAGCACCTTTCCCAAATTGCACAAATAAGAAATGTTTCCAGATATTGCCAAATGTGCCATAGTTTAGGATGGCAGTGGAGTGGCAAAATCCCCCATGGTTTAGAAATCTCCATAATTTGAATTAGTTACTTCTTACCCTACCTTTTAATCATCATTCCTCCTCTTCTAGAAAGCTTTGCTTTCCTCTCTATGAGATTTAGATGCCCTGCCACGCTCCTTTAAAACTCTCTTCTTCATTCATTCAGCAAATAGGCATTAGACACTATGTATGTCCTAGAGATATGGTAGCAAATAATATTGACACGGTTCCTGTCCTTAAAAGGCTTTCATGTTGCTCTGGCTCAGTGGATAGAGCATAGTCTTGTGGACAGAAGGGTCCCAGGTTCAATTCCCGGTCAAGGGCACATGCCTGGGTTGGGGGCTCGATCCCCAGTAGGGTGCGTGCAGGAGGCAGCCAATCAATGATTCTTTCTCATCATTGATGTTTCTATCTCTATCTCCCTCTCCCTCTCCCTCTCCCTTCCTCTTTGAAATAAAAAAAATATTTAAAAAAAGCTTTCGTGTTTGAAGAGGACACAGAAAATTCAGTGCACTCCCATAATGAGCGAGATATTTGTGGTCGCTGGGAAGGAAATTAAACAGAGGTCAGGGTGACGTGATGGGAATGCTACTTAGGAATTCAGGGAACAGCTCAACTTGAGTGGTCATGGAGACTGACAACTGAGAGGCACACATGAAAAGAAGAAATCATAACAGCCAGGCTGAGGAAGCAGCAAGGGCATGTGCCCTGACCTGGGAGCAAGCTGGGCCTCTGTGAAGAACCATAGGAAGGCCGGTGGTTATAGTGTGTGAGCAACGGAAAAGGTAGATCTGAGATGAGCTAGAAGAGGCTGCCGTGGCCCCTCTAGTGAGCCATGGTTTGTGTTGGGTTTGGTTTCAGTGCTCTATCACAGCTCTCCATGCACTATCTCTAAGTGTCAGGAGGCATTGTCTCTCTCCATTGTTATGCATGTGGTCTTAAGAAATGCATCCCATACCTTTTTTTAAGCTGTAAAATGGGTAGCAACATATGCCTCAATGTTGTAAGGGTTACACGTGGTGATGCTAAAGAGTGTTATTTAATATAATAGCAGTTAGAGCATGCCATGCATGATATCTCTTAATCCTCAGAACAATAGGCTTTATTCCTTCTGCGATCATGGAGAAAAGACTTAGAGTCCCCATCGAAGGCAGAGGAGGAGGATGTTGGTGAATAAAACATGATGGAGGGGACAAGCGCTCCAGATAATGGGAGCAAAATGTGCAAAGCACAGTTGTCCAGAATCCTGGGGTGGAGAGGGACTCTAAGCAACTAGACATGACTGGAGTGTCAGGTGCAAACAGCAGGAGGAGAAAAACCTACAGAAGTGATTCTTAACTTCTGTAACGTATGTGATTTGCTGTAAGTAACTTCACTTCTTTGAGCCTCAGTGTTCTCGTGTATAAAAAGGAGCAACATCACTTCTTTCATAGCATTCTGATGGTGGCAGCACAAAATCACCTTTTTTTGGCAGAGACCAATGCAAAGCAAGTTTTAAAAATATTAGAGATACAGCTGGATATCTAAAGGGTGCTGATTAGAGGGCCAATGCCTCTCTACACTCATGCCAGTGAAAAGCCAAAGGACTGGATGCTCAGATCTTTCCCATTCTACATTTTGATGAATGACTTGAATGAGAACACAGACCCGATTTCTGAGATTATTCAAGTCGGAATGGATAGTTAGTAAACCAAGAAACAAAAATCATCTTGATAGACTAAAGTGCTTAAATTTTAACACAGATTCATGTATAGCCCTAAACTTGCAGCCAGAGAAATAAAATGTATCTCTTTGAGATGAGCCAGATGTAGGTGAACAGCCATTCATCTAAAGCATCCAAGGGCATTTTGGGGGGCAATGCATACTCAATATGAGTTAAAAATGCGGTATATATGCCCCAAATGCAGATGCAATGGTATTTTAGAAGCATTCATGGAGGTATGTGTCTGATACAAGGAAGTAATCATCTCACTTCAACAAAACCAAAGAAATGTATCGTAGTTGCCAGAAAATGGTTGGTATTTATAGATGGTTTGAATGATTACCATCTTTGAAACTAATGACTGAAGTGGACAGTGTATTAATACTGAAAACCCATCTCTAGTTGGTGGCCATTTCGAATGGAAGGTGTGAAAGATCCTCAAAAGGTGTGAGAAACAGGGAATGAAAGGAAATGGAGCCCAGGATACGGACCTTTATGCTTTCTTTGGTTTTTTAATATGTTTTGATTGATTTTAGAGAGAGGAAGGGGGAGGGAGAGAGAGATAGAAACATCAATGAGAGAGAATCATCCATCAGCTGCCTCCTGCATGCCCCCTACTCGGGCTGGAGCCCCAACATGGGCATGTGCCCTGACCAGGAATCAAACCGTGACCTCCTGGTTCATATGTCAATGCTCAACCACTGAGCAACACTGGCTGGCTATGCTGTCTTTCGATTACTGTAATTCCACTAGTATGTTAGGGAGGCCAGGAGACCAGTTGGCAGATCTTTTCAAGGAGGCTGACCCTGAATAGCTTGCTTTTGACGTGTGGCCAGTGGAAAGTCTGACCGCCATTCATCTGGGGAGCCTGGTTGAAACGTGTGTGATGGGCATGGCATGTACTCAGCACGGGTGGCGCGAACCCACACAAGGAAACGGCAATGCTTACAAAGAGGACACTCCAAAAAGAGGGTGCGGAGAAAAAAAGCACAGCCTTCGTTTGAAATACACCCTGGGTGAATTTCAAGAGACTGGAACATGTTTTAAGGAAATCTGGGCTTGCTTTCAAAAACAGGATCCATTTATAGTCTGAGGAAGGCGCCACAGGAGGCGAAGGGACTCTGGCTGAGATTTGCTTTGAATTCCTTGATTTTCCAAATGTGAAGCTCAAAGTCAAATTCAGGCCCCTGCTAACTACTAGAACCATGACAGAAGTTAAAAGGATTTTTATAAGTCCTTGAAAAATGTAACTACAGCTTGACGACTTTAATTCGGCAGCATCAGACTTTAATTCTGCAACATCAATAATTTGGTGGCTGGGCTGGGTAATCCGTGTGTTACCACTCAGCTCCGCTCCTTGGTACAAACTGCATTTGTTCCTTATTTTGGAAAGGCGTAGCTCAGACAGGAATAACTGAAAGGTGTTTTATGTCAGATGAGTCTTTAGAAGCCATGACAAGTCATGACTTGCTTTGCATTCTCAGGGTGGATTTAAACCTCTGCAGCCATGAAATCTTATAAGAGCACATGAACACTCTTTGAAGAAGCAGGTGCAGGGAAATGGTGAGCACAGATTAAGGACAGGTGCACCTTGGCAGTATCATATGTGGCTTTGAGAGATAGATAGATAGATAGATAGATATATAGATAGATAGATGATAAATAGATAGATAGATAGATAGATACAACCCTTTAAAATGTTAGCGATTTTATCTAGCAGACCCTTTTTTATTGTCGACTTCCCTCTTGAATGACTCATTTCTGTGGTTTTAAAACTAATATGGCTCTTGCTGTCAATGTCAGAAAGACTGCTTCCAACTAAACTGGTCTTATTAAAATATTACCTCCTCAGCGCTTTCCCACATCTTAATGCCTGTGTTCATTTTTACCCTATAGCACGGGGCTCTGCTCAACCCTGTCACCCAGGGACCCCGGCTGACAAAGGCTATGCCATGTTACAGCTGCACCTGTGAAGTGATGGCTCTAGTTGCATCTCTCTAGAACTGGCATAAATCAATGATAGTCACAGTGCTCGGCTTGGAAACCACCCACCCTCTTACTGAAGTGGAGACATTATTAAAACTTGTACCTGGAATGAAATGAAATATGATACCAGTGGAAAGAAAGTACAAGCAAGAGCAATATGTCCACGCAATTGAAAAAGTGTGGGAAAAGTAGGGAAGATAAGGACTATTGCATCATTGTTGTTAGGGATTGACATATACCCTCAGTGAATTTTTGTGTCTACTACATTGTTGTAGTAGATAAGGGGGAGTCCTAATGGAATAGGGTATGGAGACTAGTCACTAGAGGTAGAGAAATATAGACTATGATACTATTGTACACCCTACCTGTGGACAGGATTTGCAAAGACTATAACAAGTGTATCCTTAAGGTGCAATGAACAACCGCCCTTGTACCCTTTCTATGTCTAAGCATAGAAAGTCCCAAATCTGGGAAAAAACCCTCTGTACCAGGCAAATGGTTACTCTGAGTTCCACTCAGGATAGTGTTTCTTAGGACAGGTTCCCCAGGAGACAAACTTGGATAGGAGATCTGCATGTAAGTGAACTCATTGGCAAGTTGCTTTGGGGAAGAACGATGGTGAAGGTTTGAAGGGGGCAGGATGAGGGGAAGAAGGAAGGTGAACTGTGAAGCAGTCAGGAGGCGTCACCTGATCCCATTCTCAGCGGCTGGGGAAATGAGTGCCTTGGGAACCATGGAACCGGGCCACGCCCTCCAGCTTCCACTAGAGAAAGCAATTCTGCAAACAACCCCTGGGAAACTCCCATCAGCTCTGCCCAGTTTCTAGCTGCAGCCTGGCTCTCCCCGAGGGCTCACAGAGCCCTCCCTGATCTGGCTTCTGCTCCTGAATTCCTCCCAGTCTATTTTGGAGGCTCTCTCTCAGCTGCTTATGCACACTCAACAGACACATTTCCGCTCCCAGGAAGAGAACTGCATAACAGGGAGTGCGCCGTTCACTTCTTACTTCGACCTGGAAATTGAAGCTATCCCTCTACCCCCTGTCCTTTCCCTCTGCCTCTCCCACGAGGGAGATGTTTGCCAACATCAAAGCGCAGTCTGACCACCGAGAGCTGACTTGGCCGTAATGATGAATCATTGCTGGGATACACGTGACCTTTTCATTTTGCTGTCACTTAATCCTGCCCCCTGGACGTGCCTCTAAGGCGCAGAGAGGGAACCAACTTTCTGCACTTCAAGGAGGAGGCCTTTCTTCTCAAATTATCACTTGGACAGCCTGATCCCTCTCAGACCCTTTCAAGTTACCCAGTGGGCTTCCAAATAGGAGAAAAGGCCTCCCCGGCTTCCTGGCACCGCTCTGCACAGTTGACCAGCAGAGATTCAACTAATCTTTGGTAATTAAAGGCTTCTGGGAAATGTGTTGGGGTGAATTATCATTGACAGTATTATAGATTCGCCAACATTTTATGTTTGAAACCATCTTACTGATTTATTGATTAAAAGCTTCAACTTTGCAGACACCGTGACCTTCAGTTTTACCTCTTCTAACCCCATCTGCGCAATTTTGAGCAGATTAATTAAATACTCCGAAGCTCAATAAGCCATTTGCTAAGGGGGAGTTATAACAGGTAGTGGGTTTTTGGCGTTCTGTCCACCCTCCTCTTCTATGGCAGCAAACTCATCCCCCCGCTGCAGGTGTCATTGCTCCTAGCACACACCTGCCCTTTTCTTCATATTTATTTTTGAATTAATGTTTGTTTAATGATCAAACACACTTTCTTTGTATTTATTGTCTGCCATCTCTTACCCATAATTCCAGCTAATTCTTATTGTCTTATTCATGAGTGTAACGTGCAGGAAACAGAATGAATTGAAATTTTTAGTAGATGGTGAATCCTTGCCACATCCTAGTTAGCATTGAAATTATTATTAATAAACAATTCTGCGTAACGATTTGTACCCTATGAAATGCCATGAGGAACACAGACATAAATTGGAAATGGGATGAAGCAGAATATTTAGAATTTAGAGGAACTAACTGTTTCTAGTACAGCAAACACTGCATGCTGCTTTATGAAATGAAAAATTCCGACATCTTTACCTTTCATCGGTTGGCTAAAAATGACACAGGATGAATGTTGAAATATTTTAAACCAGTATAAATATCCTGTTACATTCCATTTCCAATTTGCATCAGTATCTCTTCCTCTGTATCTCTCAAATGAAAATTCAAGTGTACCAACCTGTGGAGAAAATTGTATTAACAGTACTGTTAACAGAAAGGAAAGGAAATAATAACTATTTGAGTCTGTTTGGACAGTAAACATGACCCTGTAAGAGTTTCCCTTAAACGTAACATCAAAATATTTGTATTCAAATGAAATTAGTATTTGAAATAGAATCGTACATTACTGTTATTGCCCAAAGGCTCTTTATACATAACTAGAGGCCCGGTGCATGAAATTTGTGCATGGGGCACGGGGAGGGGGAGGGTCCCTCAGCCCAGCCTTCACCCTCTTGCAATCCAGGACCCCTCAGAAGATGTCCAGCTATCAGTTTAGGCCAGATCCCACAGGAATTGGGCCTAAACTGGCAGTCGGACATCCCTCTCGCAATCTGGGACTGCTGGCTCCTAACTGCTCGCCTGCCTGCCTGATCACCCTAACCCCTCTGCCTGCCTGCCTGATTGCCCCTAACCGCTTATGCCTGCCAGCCTGATCACCCCCTAACCACTCCCCTGCCAGCC
>NW_005361994.1:2049770-2060811 GCF_000412655.1 Myotis brandtii
CCATCTTTGCAGCCTGCTGCTCAGTCGTTTGGTCGTCCCTCACTAACCCCCTTGCCGGCCTGGTCACCCCACACAGCCTATTCAATCATCCCTTCAGTTGTGATGGTCGCTTAGGCTTTTATATATATAGATAATAAAGCCTTTCTTTTTAGAGATTTGAAATAGGTTGTATCTGGATGTTATTAATACAGTTTTAATCATATGATTTATATATGAAGTCTTCAAAAAGGTTGACTGAGGTGGGGGATGAGCAGTTCACTGCAGTGTGTAAGAAGGTGGTTTCTGGCCTCCACCTTCAAAGTCAGCAACAGCAGGTCCAACCCTTCTCAGGCCTTGAGTTTCTCTTATTTCCCCTTTGGTTTTGTCTCCTCTGCCTTGTTCTTCTGCTTTTAAACATTTATGTGATTACATTGGGACCACCAATATGATCCAGGAATATATCCCTATTTCAAAATCTAATGACTAGTAAACTTAATTCAATCTATAGTTTGTAACTTCATTCTATTTACAAAGCCCCTTCACAGCAGTAGCAAGGTTGGTGTCTAAGAATGTGTTTCTCAGGTGGAAGAACAGGGGATCTTTAGATTCTATCTTCTGCACTGCCTCCCTCACAGGGTTCTTCTGGGGGTTAAATAAAATATATATAGATACAGATATGGATATAGGTATAAGTATAGGTATAGGTATAGATATAGATATAGATATAGATATAGATATAGATATAGATATAGGTATAGGTATAGATATAGATATAGATATAGATATAGATATAGATATAGATATAAGTATAGGTATAGGTATAGGTATAGATATGTATATACTGCTTTGTATAGTGTTGACACATAATAAAAATCTCCATAAATAATAGCTGACATCATTGCTGATTAGTCCATAGAAAATCTGATGCTTGAGTAGATTTGCCTTGTTCAGTCATCTTATAAAGACTAGAGAAGGGAGCTTACATTTTGAGGGCAAGTGTGTAGATTTAAATCACTGGGATGATTTGAGTTGTAATGCATATTAAGAATTTGAGTAAAGCTCTTATTTTAGACTTCTGAGTTCAGATATAACATTAAAGAGAAAAATGTTTTAATAATAAGGAAGGCTACACACATGGACTCCACCATTTATTTGCCATGTGACCTTGGCTTACTTACTTTGCTCATCTCAGTCATCAGAATTTTCAGCTATGAAATGGGCATAATAATACCCACAAACATGGATAAGAAAGATAAGAATGGTATTTTGGTATCAATAATAAATGCTCAACACTGTCAGTGTGGCTCAGTGATTGAGTGTCAACCTATGAACCAGGAGGTCACGTTCAATTCCCAGTAGGAGGTGTGTAAGAGGCAGCTGATGAATGATTCTCTGTCATGATTTATGTTTCTCTCTCTCTCTTCCTTCCTCTCTGAAATCAATACAAATGTATTATAAAAGATAATAAGTGCTCAGTAAACGTGAGTTTCCTATTGCTTTACCCCCATTTCAAACACAGGTTTTGGAATCAAGACAAAGGAAGTGTTATTTTTGGTCCAGTCCATTATATGCTTTGATTTTCTTAGTCTGTAAAGTGGTTATAATTATTCTTACCTCATGGGGCATTGGTCCATTAAATTAGAAAGCTCTGTGATTTAGTGCTTCCTGACCTTCCCCGTTCAAAGAGCAAAGAATTTTGAAAGCATTTAAAGCCCTTTGATTGACACATTTCCATCTCTCAGGTCACTCGTTAAGTAATATTAGTGTTCCAATTACTATAATAAGAATGATTGCAAAATGCAATTTGGTCTGAAAAATGTGCAGCTAGCTAAGTGCCTTCCCAATGCCTGAGTCATGACCACTGGGTTTACCTCCAGTGCTTTTGTGAGAAGGCAGCCACCCGTGAGCCCTTAGTTAGCGGCATCTGAGAAAGCCGTGTCTTGCCCCTCCTATCTATTAATGTGTTATCTATATTTTAAAAGGAATGTTCTGCGTTTGTGTACTTTGTGATCACTAACAATGTGGCGGGCAAGGTCATGGAAGATTAGCTGGGATTTAATGTAATTTGATGTTTGACAATGATAATGAAATGTGTACTGTAGTGGAACTCGGCTTGTTAAATAGGAATAGTTTTTAATCTGGAAAGTTTCATTCAAAATATAATTACAATGCCAAACCTTAAAACCAGCACAATAAAAGAGGGGAAAAGACAACATCTTGGAACCTAGATCTGTTGAAACATTTTACAACTCTGGGGAATATATACATACACTCTCAGTGGACCTCACCACCAATGTGTGTGAGTGTGTTTGTGTGTGTGATTATATATATAATTATTAGTAAAGGTATATAAATTATATACCTATAAGAGTACCATATATATGGATATGATCAGCAATGATATATAAACAATGTAGTATATACATTATATCTAAGTAATATATTAATATATAATTAACTATTACAAGTAAAAATTATGTATAAGTTATATATAACAAATGTGTGTATGCTTAATAAATGATTGTTATCATAAGACTAGAGGCCCAGTGCACAAAGTTCGTGCATTGGGGGGGGGGAGGGCCCTTAGCCCGAATTGCAAGAAGGCACAGGCCAGGCCAAGGGGCCCCACCGGTGCATGATTGAGAGTACCATATATATGGATATGATCAGCAATGATATATAAACAATGTAGTATATACATTATATATAAGTAATATATTAATATATAATTAGCTATTACAAGTAAAAATTATGTATAAGTTATATATAACGAATGGGTGTGTGCTTAATAAATGGTTGTTATCATAAGACTAGAGGCCCAGTGCACAAAATTCATGCACTGGGGGGGAGGGCCCTTAGCCCGAATTGCAAGAAGGCGCAGGCCAGGCCAAGGGGCCCCACCGGTGCATGATTGAGGCTGGGAGGGATGCAGGAGGTTGGCCCGCCAGGGAGGGACCTCGGGAGGGCTCCAGGGGGTGTCCGGCCCATCTCGCTCAGTCCCCATCGGCCAGACTCCAGCAGCAAGCTAACCTACTGGTCAGAGCGCCTGCCCCCTGGTGGTCACTGCACATCATAGCAACTGGTTGACCAGTCAACTGTCTGCCCCCTAGTGGTCAGTGCATGTCATAGCAATAGTTGAGTGGCCTTAACATATCATTAGCATATTATGCTTTGATTGGTTGAACAGATGACCAGATGACCGGACACTTAGCATATTAGGCTTTTATTATATAGGATAATGACTTGCTCACATGCTATTTCTAAGATTTCAAGTTCCTTGAGGGAAGGACCATAGGAAAGTTTTACGTATGTATATATGTATTTATATCAATTCAGGAGAAAATATTGAGCATCTGCAATTGGCCAATAAACTGGGTTCAGAGGGACAATAAGTTGCTCTTTGGGGAGAAAGGACAAAAGAAAACATGGAAATACAGACTCCTAATGTGCTAAATAGTATAGTAGGTGCTTTCAGATCAAATTGCACATATTTTCTCACTTAATTACTCTGCCAAAACTATGAGATAAATTCCATCTTAATGTGTTTATTATTAAATAATCAATATCCTAATTAATTAATAATTTCCATGCTGCACTTCCTGGTTCAAAGCATAAGAATACTTCTACGGTTCTTGCATGCAATAATTCAATTTTAGTAACTCTCATAAAGAAAACGTCGAAGAAGTATTTCTAATGTGAGTTAGGTTTTCCAGGCCTCTTTATTTCAAAGTGTTATTTTTATAAACTAAAATATATTTCACTTCTAGGTAGCAAGGAGTCTTTTTCAAAGTATCTGATGAAAAAATAAGTTAGTTACTAGTCATTCTCCTTTTACTAGTAGATGTTGTCAAGGTAATTGGATTTTATTGCATTTGGAGATACCTGTGGGTAATGATTAGGACAGTAAACTTCACAGAGCTTATCAGGCAATGAACTGACTTCTGCCTGGGCCTTCGAACCAGAGCCAAGGGCATCCCTGTTTAACCTAACAACCTGCTGTGGAAACAGGTTCCTGGGGTATTCTCACCTCAATGTGGCATCCAAGAAATGTCTTTGTGAAGGACAATACCACTGCCTGAAATACCTTCCCATGGGGGATGCAAATGCCAATGAAGGAGAATCTCATAAGAAAAAAAAAGTCTTATTTTAGAAAAATGTAATCATGCATTCAGAAAGCATTGTGTCCTAGACCAGTGCTGAGACCAGGGGTACAGAAATGAAGACATGAATGGAATGTAGCTCCTTCCCTCAAAGGAACTTGAAGACCTACAGAAGAAAGAGCATGCAAGCAAGTCATTATCACAGAGTGCTTACCAACATTTGTCACAGTGACCTATGTTGTCTGGTAATCATAGTGAAAAGAGCAATGGTTTATTTAGCACATCATCTGTGCCTCACCCTGCATAAACATTTACAAATATAATCTCATCAGATGCTCCCATCAGCCTAATGGGGGAGGTGTACTGGGATCATTCTTATTTTCCTGATGGCTACCTGGGGTCAGAGGGTTTGACTTACCTGCCTGAAATAATGTGAAAAAGGCGTGGCTCGAGCTGACTGGAGTCTAGGTGCCTCACTGCTATGCTGTGTCGCCTCAAGGAGGGTTATGGTGTCCTGTTGCAGGGAGGGGAGTGCTGGTGGGAGGAAATAACATTCAAGAATTGACAAAAGAGTAAGATATTAAATAAACTAATTTTAAAAAGTAATACATGGTGACAGAAGAAGATTCGACTTTGGATGGTGGGCACACAATGCAATACACAGATAATGTATCATAGAAATGTACACTTGAGACCTAGATCATTTCACTAACCATTGTCGTTCCGATAAATGTGATTAAACAAATGAAAACAGAATTTACAAAAGAGTAAGCTATTAAGCAAGTTGATTTAAAATAGGAATGCATGTTTCCCAAGAGGACCTGGAGAATTCCAGGAGGATGCGTCTCATGCGCAGGTGCAGAAGCCTGAGAAATCGTGGCTGGAAGAAGACAGACCGACCCTCTAGCGTGGCTGGAAGCAGGCTGCAGAAGGAGTTGGTGGCCTTGTATTAATCCCGAAAGGTCGCCATGTGACAGAGCTAACTATCTTAGATTGTACATTGTCATTGGGTGCCATGGAAGAGGTTCAAGCAAAAGAGTTGTGTGGATTTAGGTTTCAGAAAGGTGGCTCTTCAGAGTGAAGAAGGGCGAGGGACAGAACCTGAAAGTGGGCATCCCAAGGAAGAGGCTGTTGACCTGTCCAGGAGGGGCGTCATTAACTAAGGGGGTGGCAATGGGGTGGAAAGGTAGGGGGAGATTAAGGAACACCTGATCGGATGTGGACCAATGACGGCAAGGAAGGGGTGCTCAGACTTGGCATTTCTCATTCAGGTGACTGGGTGAGAGAGAGGCTCCAGTGTAGGTGAGGGTGGTTGGGAGGCAGGAAGAAGAAGAATGATGAGGACCTTTTGCTTATGTCTGACACTTAGTTATGTCAAATTATGGGTTTACTATACCAGAATGAATAATGAAAGCTTTTAATCCATTTTCTTTCCAAATGAACAGTGATTGATGATTCAGCATTATAATTTAACAGCCCCCCCGACACACACTTTTTAAAAATCTATAATGGATAAGGCATAGTTTATCCAAGTCCTGATTTCTACTCAATAGGTTATGGATCTACCTCTAAATCTCTAAGGTGGTCTACCATATTGAATGCTCGAGGGGACACAAAAAACAAAGTCACAGTGACAGCAATAACCAATCCCCTAGGAGCACATTTGCCTTTTCTTAGCACCTAAATCTTATTGGTGAATGATGAGAAAACTCCCTCTTCAGTCCTTTTGTCCTTTTCTTAGCATCTGTCCTTCTGTTCCTCACCCCTGTTGATGCCAGTTCACCTGGTTGGATTCTATCTGCCACCAAAAGCTTCTTAAGCAACAATTTCCTAAAGTTCATTAGGCATTAGTCTATATACCGGAAGACATTCTATTTACCTGTTGACACATTACATATTTTTCTGTACGAAGACATTTTTGTTGAGAAGCTTTGAAAATCGGAGGCACAAGCTTCATTAAGATTTGAAGATAAAGGTGAAGGATATGAGTTACTGTGGATCTACTCTATGCTTCCATAACCATGTATTCTCCTAACTCACACTGCAAGGTTGGCATTATTTCCCAGATTTTTAAGAAGAAGGTTATAATGTTTAATGAGGTTAAATGCCCATTAAACATGACACAACTCAGGAGATGTACTTCAGTCCTGGGAGGAGGTAAAATATTGCTGCCTTCTCTGATTCCTTCTGGGAAGATACTTAAAACTCATTGTACGTGTGTCTACCCCTTGCTTTCAACTATGCCACAACATCATGCAGGTGTTAGATCTCAACAGAGTAAAGAACTGCCTGAGATGAAATGATCACTTTAGGGCATATATTCATTGTCCCGATTCATTTTACTAATATATTCTAAGGGGATCATTTTATTTTGTTCTGCAAGGTACAGTGGGAGTATTCACACTCTCCATTTGCAGGGCTCCTCAATCAAAATTCAAATATTTGTAGGAGACTTTCACAGATGCCTTATGAATGTTTGAAATATCCCCCTCCCTCATGTCTATGGAAGAATGATCCTTCCATCATATATCAACTACCTTGTCCTTTTCGATTGTAGAGAATTCAAATATTAATGTATGCATGGGATGAGAAAGTGGAAGTAAACTTAGCAACTCAAGTAATCTACATAATAACGTGCTGAGCCAGAAAGGGAAGGAGGAGAGAGGAGAACTCTGTGAGCGGATTTAATGACATTTTCGGTGTTTGGAAGAAGGGGAGGGAAAGGGTTCCGAGTGAGGGCAATATTGTGAGGAGATGGGGAAAGCAAATTATCAATCCATTTTTATCATCAGAGGTTACTGTATATCACTTAAACTCTTTTTCATGCTATATTAGTACTTCCCTGGCATCTTATGGAAAGGTGTTCACAAATTTAGAGGGTTGCATTAAGTATATTCATACAAGACAGAATAAAGAAATAAGGGAAAAAAAAACCCTTTAGATTTAAAGGCAAAATTAGCCCAGCTGGGTGTGGCTCAGCTGTTGAGCTTTGAGCCAGGAACCAAGAGGTCACTGGTTCCGATCCCCAGTGTGGGGTGTGCAGGAGGCAGCCGATCAATGATTCTCTCTCATCATTGATGTTTCTGTCTCTCCCTCTCCTTCTCCCTCTCCCTTCTTCTCTGAAATCAATAAAAAATATATTTAAAATAAATAAAGGCAAAATTAAATTTTAATTCAGGTTGTCTATGTTTTTATATTATGTGATATTAGAGATACCTTAATCTCAGAGCCTTCTCCCTCTCTCTCTCTCTCTCTCTCTCTCTCTCTCATACACACACACACAAAGAAAGAAAGAAGAATATATTTGTTCTACATCCAAAAGACTATCAATGTGAGAAATTCTGGCAAAGAGTCATCATGATGTTCATCAACTCAGCTAAATAATGCAGACATTTGCCCACCCTGTAAATAATAATTTTATAAAGATGCAGCCAAAATTCAAAAATGCAAATTGTAAATATTAGAATTACAAATAATTATGGTAATCCATTTCTAGAAAACTAAAACATATTATATCACTGATTTCACCTTTTATTAACATGCAATTTTCAATAATATAATATCAGCTTTTTATATAATTCCCTGATTTTGTTCCTTTGTTCCAAAATCAAACAGAGTACTACCTGGCTTAAGTTCATCCATGTCCAGCTAACCCTAGACATGTACTGCTTTTGACATGTATTTTAATATTTTCTATCCTGTTTTTTCATTTCATTATACTTTTATGACACTCCACCTGTCACTCCTGTAGTTATTTTCTCCAGTTGTCCACTGTTTTTATAAATTGGGCAAAATTGATAAATATTCAAGTAGTTGCACAAACAGGTGTGCTACTAATATGAAAGGAGGCAGCAGGTAGAAACACTATGTGAAAAAATGAAATGTCAGTTAACAGAAGCAAAAGCCAAGAGCTAGCATAAGAGGGGGGAGGGAGTTCAGAGTGTGAACATGTAACCTACCAATGGCAAGCGCTTTGAAAGTGAAATCTATAAAAATTAAAGATTAGACCATACTTCTTTACGCAGAGAAAACAAAGATTAGGACAAGAGATGAGACCTCTTTATGACAAGCTTTCCAAGAGAAGAAGCAAGTAGAATCAGAAAAGATTTCCAGAACCAAGAGAATATACAAAAGAATTACAGAGTTTTAGGAGCTTAGGTCAGGGAACAGTTTACTTAAAAAAATATTTATTGATTGATTTCAGAGAGAGGAAGGGAAAGGGAGAGGGGGCTATAAACACAAATGATGAGAGAGGATCATTGATCGGCTGCCTCTTGCACATCCATTCTGGGGATCGAGCATACAAACCAGGCATGTTCCTTGACCAGAATCTAACCAGGACCTCCTGGTTCATAGCTCAAGGCTCAACCACTGAGCCACAGTGGCCAGTCTGGGGAGCAGTTTCAGTGTGAAGAAAATTATTAAGAGGGAGATGCAGGGCAAAGCTCTGACATATGTGTCAATAAAATTTGATATGCATCTGGATAAAACTTCATTGATAGAAATAAGATCATTCACAGACATAGTAGAAATTGAGGTTGGCATGTAGAACTTAAAATAGAAAGGTACTTTGGGGCCAGACACAGGAATCCTGCGCCCCTTAGAATGGTCTTCCTTCCCTTTTCATTCAATTCTGTATAATCCATAAGTTTCTTAGAAATGGAAACTTTGAATTACTTTTCAATACATGAATATTCTAATATCTCTGGAATCAAAAAGCAATATAAATTGATTCTAAGGTGAAACCAAAAAAGAAAAAAAAGCATTCTTTATTCAAGCAGATTATGGATAATAAGTGCCCCTCATAATAGCTATAGGCTCTCATCTTCGAATGTCAAACCCTCCCATCCCCCCCACCCCGGCCCTGTCAATTCTGACTGAAGTTTTGATGATTGGCTCAGTCATCAGAGTGGCTTATTCCTCCTGTTTTCCCCAACTAGTGATGTATTAAAGAAATTTCAAGTCTCATGTTGCTTGTAAAAAAAAGTGATATAACCCATTCCAACATTTTTTTTAAAAAATCACGAAATATCAGTGTCTTATTGGTAGAGAGGGAATTAAAAGAAAAGAGACACAAAATGAAAATTCTTTTTCCTATGTTCAATTTTGAGACAACTGAACACGGACACAGTGGGAAATGTAATAAAAATTATATAAACCGTTTTGAGCTTCGAAAGATTAAATTTTTCAATAGACCATCACTTGAACATGTTTAGATTATTGTCTGTGAACTCCCTGTTGTATATATTTTTTCCAAATTGAAAGTTTGTTGTTTCTTTGTTTGCATTTTCTTTTTAAATTTTAGGTGGTATGCCTAAAGGGAAAAACATGGAGAAATAAATCAATAAAACTCATAGTTTTGAACTACCCAAGCTAATCCTGGGATTTTGAATAAGCCACTCAAATTCTTTGACCATCGAGTTTTCTAATCTATAACAAACAAACAAACAAAAAATAGAAGAAAATAGTTGTATATAATTTTAGGGTAGAAAATAGTAACCTTATCTACTTTTATTTAAAGAGTGAAATAAAAATTTAATTTTTCCCTTTGCTAAACATATCCACAGGAAGTGAGACTCCAACAAATACAGCTCTCTGATGTACTGAGGAATCTCAACCTCCCCAAACCCAAATCTTATATTACTCTGGATTTTTCATATCAGCACAGTGATAGGATGCCCAAGCCAGCTCTATCCAAGAATCTGGCACCAGGAGCTAATTAGATCCAGTGGGTCCAGCATATCCTCACTTGACTTGCAGGATCCTCCTGTCCTGGCCCTTCTCTTTGGTGCACAGTAAGGATACCTTTTCTCACTTCCCTATCTCAAGCCAGGAGCTTAAGACCTCTCTTCAATTATCTCGAGTCAACAATGCTAATGGGCATCTTTTAATGGTCTTCATTTCTATCAGTACTTCCCCTTGACTCCTTGCAACTCAAGGACAGCTACAGTCCCTCCTCCCAGGAACGGGCTCTGGAGCCAGCCCACTGGTTATTGTCAATAGGAGAGCATATAAGATTGAATGGCATTTTAGTTACCAAGTAAATGCTTGGTGGAGGGAATAGGCATTCATGGAGGATGGTCAGCCATTGGTGAAGAGACTGGAGAGTGGAGAGACTTCTACTGTGTCCAGGTGGCCAGAGACTTTTACACAAGCATAGCTCAGTGATACATATTCAAGAAAATCAGCTGTTTAAGGTCTGAAATAGTGTGGCAGCAGCTACGTCAGCCAATGTCTGTGCCTTGCTGTGAACTTGCGTTCAGCAATAAGCTGATTCGTATCTGGTCTGAATAGCTCCATCTCTCTCACTTCAAATGGTTATTCAAGCCACTTTTGCAGTATATTTTGAAATCGCAAGATTGACTCAATGAAGATGAGTGCCCAGAAAATCTATACGACTTTATGGCTCCCCAGAATGTTATAATAATAGTCTGTGATCTTCAGGAGAGAAGGCCAGAGTCTCTAAAACATACACAGTCTCATCAGAGACCATGATCTCATTGGCTATTCTAGAAAAGTAATACATGCCTGAGATTTTGAGATCTAGCTCTTTCTTTTCACCCTAACTCACTGGAATGTAATAAAGTGGCCAGTTGTAAACGATTGTTTTGTGGATATAGACAAGATTGTTCTAAAACTTATTTGGAAAGGCAAATGATCTGCAATAGCTAAAACATTTTTTAAAGGAAGGATAAAGTAGGAGGAAATCAGTCTACCCGCTTTCAAGGATTATTATATCGCTCCATTAAACAAGACTGTGGAATTGTTGGTGGGGTAGACAGAAATCAGTGGAATAGGATGGAGAACACAGAAATAGGCACATACTCTCTTAATAATTTGTATTAAAAGAAAAGAAATGTTCCTGAATCAATTAGATGATGGTGGTCATAGATTTGAAGAAGGAAAGTCAGGCATGGAGCAGTCATGTTCTTATTTAAGCATGGGTGGCCAGAGTTATGGAA
>NW_005361994.1:2061189-2091734 GCF_000412655.1 Myotis brandtii
CCAGGAGCTTAAGACCTCTCTTCAATTATCTCGAGTCAACAATGCTAATGGGCATCTTTTAATGGTCTTCATTTCTATCAGTACTTCCCCTTGACTCCTTGCAACTCAAGGACAGCTACAGTCCCTCCTCCCAGGAACGGGCTCTGGAGCCAGCCCACTGGTTATTGTCAAAATAGGAGAGTATAAGATTGAATGGCATTTTAGTTACCAAGTAAATGCTTGGTGGAGGGAATAGGCATTCATGGAGGATGGTCAGCCATTGGTGAAGAGACTGGAGAGTGGAGAGAATTCTACTGTGTCCAGAAGGCCAGAGACTTTTACACAAGCATTGCTAAGTGATACACATTGTTTAAGGTCTGAAATAGTGTGACAGAAGCTACATCAGCCAGTCTTTGTGCCTTGCTGTGAACTTGTGTTCAGCAATAAGCTGATTCATATCTGGTCTGAATAGCTCCATCTCTCTCACTTCAAATGGTTATTCAAGCCACTTTTGCAGTATATTTTGAAATCGCAAGATTGACTCAATGAAGATGAGTGCCCAGAAAATCTATACGACTTTATGGCTCCCCAGAATGTTATAATAATAGTCTGTGATCTTCAGGAGAGAAGGCCAGAGTCTCTAAAACATACACAGTCTCATCAGAGACCATGATCTCATTGGCTATTCTAGAAAAGTAATACATGCCTGAGATTTTGAGATCTAGCTCTTTCTTTTCACCCTAACTCACTGGAATGTAATAAAGTGGCCAGTTGTAAACGATTGTTTTGTGGATATAGACAAGATTGTTCTAAAACTTATTTGGAAAGGCAAATGATCTGCAATAGCTAAAACATTTTTTAAAGGAAGGATAAAGTAGGAGGAAATCAGTCTACCCGCTTTCAAGGATTATTATATCGCTCCATTAAACAAGACTGTGGAATTGTTGGTGGGGTAGACAGAAATCAGTGGAATAGGATGGAGAACACAGAAATAGGCACATACTCTCTTAATAATTTGTATTAAAAGAAAAGAAATGTTCCTGAATCAATTAGATGATGGTGGTCATAGATTTGAAGAAGGAAAGTCAGGCATGGAGCAGTCATGTTCAAGAAGAAGAAGAAGAAAGAGAGAGAGAGAGAGAGAGAGAGAGACCGAGCTTTAATTTCTATAATTTCCAGTTGCTTCTAGATTCTCCTCATTCCTTCAATAAATCCATTGTATCTTGGAGGTAATTATACAGGGTGTCTTATCATTGTTGTTGCTATTGTCCCAAGCTACCAGCAAACACTTAAAAAGACAAATACAGCCTGGCCAGCATAGCTCAGTGGTTGAGCGTCGACCTATGAACCAGGAGGTCACGATTTGATTCTCAGTCAGGGCACATGCCTAGATAGCAAGCTCGATTCCTGGTGTGTGGCTTGCAGGAGGCAGCCAATCTATGATTCTCTCTCATCATCGATGTTTCTATTTCTCTCTCCCTATCCCATCCTCTCTGACATCAATAAACATGCATTTTTTTTAAAGGACAGATATACAAGTTACAAACAATTCAGCAAACTAAAACTTTAAGATATAACAGTGAGCTGAGGTTTGCTGGGAATTTCAGGTTTCCGGGACAAGGCCTCCAGGTTTCTGTGCAGACTGTGATAGAAGAGCAGTTTTCCAGGCATCTCAGGAGGCGAGGGGACATAGACTTAGGGTTACATTTAGAAGTCTGAGATGGCATATATGAGGCAATAAAAGCCAGTACTTCATGGAGACCAGTAAGAGTGGGAGTTTCATGTGCATCCAAGCCTCCCTGACCAGGGCGGGACATCGGCTCTAGATTAAATCACCCTGGGCAAGTCACTTAACCTCTTCAACCTCTAGTTAGTTAAATGGAGGCAATAACAGTACTATTCCACAGGATAGCTGTAATGATGAGCACCCAGCATAGCCTCTGAATGGTGTGCTGAACATTCAAAAGCGCTTTAGCAATGGTAATATAGTTGGGTTTAATTTTTGTTATCTGTCATTGGGAAAGGTTTTAAAGAATGTCCACAAATACTTTAAATAAATGATACTTTAATGTATCATTTGTTAAAATTTCACAAGTGGCCAGGGCGGTGTGTCTCAGTGGTTGAATGTCGACCCATTAACTGGGAGGCCACAGTTCAATTCCAGGTCAGCGTACAAACTCGGGTTGCAGGCTCCATCCTCAGTGTGGGTCGTGCAGGAGGCAGCTGATAAATGATTCTCTCTCATCATTGATGTTTCTATCTCTTGCCTGTCTCCCTTCCTCTCTTAAATCAATAAAAAAATATTTTTTAAAATTTCACAAAAGGACATCCAAATGCACAAAGTTTACTTTGTCACTTGAAGTCACATTTTAGGGGGGGAAAAGCCCAAGTTCAAAATTTTATGTGTTCACAGTTGAGCTCTTAGTGATTTGCTCAGTGCCAGTTTTTCTTAGTATGAAGTTATTAATGTACAAAGAAAAGTAATGATTCGGCCCTCAGAAATGGATCATCGGGATGAACAGGAAAAATTTACGTTAAATGATTTACAAAGTTTTAAATACTATATAAACACATATGATTATGATTTATAATTTTTGGTTCCCTAAGGTATTGGAAAAGAATTTGAAAGTCATTCTGACAAACTAATACCTTTCTTCCACATTTGTTTGCAAAATATAACTTCCCAGGAATCACTTGGTTTATGTCATAATAATCTGTATTAGCAGAAGAACACAAATTAGTTATATTTCTTAAAAGAACTATTTAAGAAATATAGCTAATTTGTGTTCTTACTTCTGCTAATGAGTTTGAGGTAAGGCATCAAAATGATTCAATTCAAAGTATATAATGGTTTTTAAAATACGATACAATAATTGGTAGATATTCCGTTACATGTTGTTAGACAACCAGACAAATGCAGCTGATTGTGAAATATTTAATGAAATGAGCACAGCCATCTACCTCACCAACCATGATTCCCGAGAATGCGATGCAATTGAAATCAAGGTTTCCATTTGTTACACTTCACTGCCCTGAGCTTCCTTGCAGTCTAATCAAAATGCACTGATTCAATTCAAAATATATAATGGTTTTTAAAATATGATACAATAATTGGTAGATATTCTGTTACATGTTGTTAGACAACCAGACAAATGCACCTGATTGTGAAATATTTAATGAAATGAACACAGCCATCTACTTCACTAACCATGATTTCCGAGAATGTGATGCAATTGAAATCAAGGTTTCCATTTGTTACACTTCACTGCCGTGAGCTTCCTTGCAGTCTCTGCCAAACAAAATGAAGTGGATAGAGGTTACTTAGACAAGTCTCTTTAAAGCTCATCAATATGTAAACCCCTGGGGAGTTAGCTTTCTCAGCTAATACACTGGGCCTTCACTCATGGGACAATTATCTTCCCGTGACTTCTGTGAAAGTTCCTTGCCATGGCTCTTGATCTTACCCTCCCCAAAAGGTGATGACCTGAAAATCTGTTCAGGATAGCAATGGGGAGGGGAGGTAAGAGGCAAAGAAACATGGCAGAAAGCTTAAGGGGCTGCAGAAAAAGATAACAGATAGATGAGATAATATATAGATGAGAGATAGATAGATAGTAGATAGATAATAGATAGATAAATAGATAGATAGGTAGATAGATAATAGATAGATAGATAGATAGATAGATAGATAGATAGATAGATAGATAGATAAGATGGATGGGTGGGAGGATAGATGATGGAGAGGGGGGAGAGAGAGAGAGAGAGAGAGATTGGGAATATTTTATTTTGTAGCTAAAATTTGACAGCTTGGAAGACAGATAACATCATTCCAAACTAAAGCTAACTTTAGGAGAGAGATTTTAAAAAATATTTTATATAGAATTCTAAATTGCAATAACCTCCCAGTGTCTTCTCAGTGGTTCAAGTCACCTCCCAACCATTTACTATATTTATCAACCAATTCTACCTTGGGATCATGTGTCAACTCCCCTCATACCTACCCCTCACCCTAGCCTAATGCTCTTCACATCCATAGACATTGCAGTATCATTTTCTCTTACAGGGCTCACAGCTGTAGAGAGGGTAGCATCCTAACATATTAATTTAGTCACATGTTAATATCTAGCATTTATTAAAGAGTCTGGGATCTTGTAGATGCTCAATAAAGACTGTGAAATAAATGAATGACTGAATAAACAAATTAATGTATACTTGATAAATGGGTGAATGGATAGATTGACAAATGGGGAGATGAATGGATGGATGAATAAGCATATGGTGGCCTGACTTTTGGTCAAACTGAACAATACTGTTGTCATAAAAATCAAAACACAAAGTATTAACAAGACTTGGGTGTTTGAGACTTTGTTATACTTCTAAAATAAGAAATATAAAAGACTTCTTAGTTGCATACTTTATTATGCTTTAAATCGGGACAGTAGGGCAAATCTTTCTCCTTAAAATGATCAAAAAGGAATTTGGGGGAAAACACTCTTTAATTCAAGAAAAACTGAACAACAGATCTCCTACCCGAAGAGAGGCGAGATCAATTGGCACCATCAACAGGGCACTCAAATGTTGCTTCTAAAAAGGAGACACTGATGAAAAGGAATTTAAAAGCCATTCCCTTTACACCATTCTAAAACAGTTGATGTGACTTCCTTTTTTCCCTCCTCTGAGCTTTCAAACTCCGCATGCTGAGATACTGAGATCGTATTCAGTTTGTTAAATTAGTGACATAAAGCTTCTGCAGCCAACCCTATTATCTAGCACAAAGACGCTAAAGGAGAATTGAAATCCTATTATATATATTGCATTAAATTGGTCCCCAGCGGGGCATCTTAATTAAGATGTGCTTATTACCTGGGTCCAGATTCAGTGGCGTGGACTGTATCACAGGCTTTCTATTCAGACAGAAAGCAGAGTTAGCTCAGGCCCTGGTTTGCTAATGAAGGGTAATGGCCTGTCGCCTTGACCGTACAATTGTGGTGGGGACTTTTTAATATTGCGCCGGGCATTACTTTAATTTAATGCTAAGAGTGCACATAACCCTCTTGCCCTTTCTAAAGTAAATACTTAAGATTTTTTAAAAATATATTTTTATTGGTTTCAGAGAGGAAGGGAGAAGGAGAGAGAGATAGAAACAGCAATGAGGAGAGAGAATCATCCATCGATTGCCTCCTGTACGCCCCACACTAGGGATCAAGCCCTCAACCCGGGCATATGTCCTGACCAGGAATTGAACCATGACCTCCTGGTTCATAGGTTGATGCTCAACCATGCCAGCTGGATAATACTGAAGATATTTAAGCATTACTCTCCTCAAGAGAGATTTGCACCGGGTCCCCACTGGATGCAATGTGGCGATTAGAAATGTTTTCTAGTTTGGCTCTGCTTCTCTCAGTTCTATTAGAGCCCCTCTCAGACACCCACTACAGCATACCCTTCCCACCTCACATATACCCTCTTCTGACAAGTCTTCACTTCCCCTCTCCATCTACCTATAATCCCCAGAGCAGCAAATCTATGACAAACCATGAAGCTATTGGTGAAGTTAGAACACAAGTCAGGTTTCAATGCCTAAGTTCCCAGATGGCTGAGATAGTGAGCTCCAGACTTCCAAGTGGATTTTTCAAATCCTTTGTGGTATCAGAGAGAGAGAGAGAGATATTTCCATTTGGACCATCCTATGGAAATATTTAAAAATATTTTTTATTGATTCTAGAGAGAGAAAAGAGAGAGAGAGAGAGAGAGAGAGAGAGAGAGAGAGAGAGAGACAGATGTGAGAACACATTGATCAGCTTCCTCCTGGATGCCCCCGACTGAGGATAAGCCTGCAACCTGGGCAGGTGTCCTGACCAGGAATCGAACCGGCAACCTTTCAGTGCATGGGATGATGCCCCAGCAACTGATCCACACCCACCAGGGCACGACCACATATTTCTGCAATGCCTTTCTCCCCTGTCATGGAGTATTATTTTTCTATTTTTATATGCGTCTGGATGCAACACCGAGGAGCAACTACCCCAGGTGATTCTATAATGTAGGCAAATCAGTTGATCGAAGTAGCAGGCGGCCTTGTCATCCAGGCAAACACTCCTGCTCATCCTCGTGGGCCTGTGAGCAAAATCTTCCCAGGTCCCCTGCTCTCCCTCACTCCTGAGTGCTTAGAAATCCCACCTAGGAACTCGCCATTCAGCTGGTAGCAAAGATCCTATGAAACAGCCCGTGGAACACCTTTAACATCAGCCTTGCTGAAAGAGCCCGCAGAGTGACGTAAATATTTGATGAAGGGGACTTGGTTATTGGTGCTGCAATCATTATACAAATTGCAATGGTAATCCTCGCCGGCAATAATACTTTTCGAGGAAATGGCATGATATACTTCACTCAGGGAGAATAACAACAATGTTAGCACAGTTCTGACACTTGGCAAGCCAGTCTGTCCCAAGCTGGGCTCACTTGGCCATCGAGACAGCCCAGGACCTTAGCAAACACAGATTTTTTTGGCCGTCGTTCATTACCGGAGCGTCAGAGAATATCTGGCTTTTAATGCTATGCACAGGGTTGCTCCTGTTTGATGGTTGTATACTACATAAGCCTTGGAGCATGACGTGAGGTAATTTAACAACTGGAATAACAGGCATTTGGGACAAAACTAATTTCATAGGCAGGCTGGTCACAGACACTCAACTTGTTCATAAAACCGTTACCTTGTTATATAATACCATGCTGAAGATAAGCCACGAGAGGGAAAAGCCAGTTATGGGGAAGTGTCCCTCCATTCTTACAACAGGAAGTCTGTTTTTTGCAATAATATTATCTTAGCTCTAAGCACCAAGATGTGCCTTAGTCTTTCTCGTCGTGTCTCTGTCCAGTGTCCAAGAAATGGCCAGTGGAGTTCGTCAGTGTGTGTATGTTTGGATTAGCTCTGTTCCATGCTTTTATGTCACCGGACAGCCCTCTACTTCTACCTGGACACCCGTAAAAGGTGCTGAAATAGTCTCATCAGTGTACCAGACAAGGAATAAAACAGAAGAAAACACAAGTGAACAGGGCAGAGTAGGAGCCATCCTATATGATAAAAGGGTAATATTCAAATAGACCCTAATGGCGGAACCACCAGGAATGACCGGTCACTATGACATGCACTGACCACCAGGGGGCAGACGCTCATGCAGGAGCTGCCCCCTGGAGGTGAGTGTGCTCCCACAGGGGGAGCTCCACTCAGCCACAAGCTGGGCTGATGGCTGTGATAGCAGTGGCGGTGGCGGGAGCCTCTCCCACCTCCTCTGCAGTGCTAAGGGATGTTTGACTGCCAGCTTAGGCCTGATACCCCAGGGTGTGGGCCTAAGCCGGCAGGTGGACATCCCTCGAGGACTCCCAGGCTACCAGAGGGTGCAGGCCCGGCTGAAGGACCCCTGAGTGCACGAATTTTCATGCACTGAGCCTCTAGTTTCCAATAATCAGAGTCTGTATTCTTTTCCTGGGTAATTTATGCAGCTCTAGTCTCAGGAGTCGGTCTCCCTATCACACCCACATTTCCAAAGTCACCTCCCTTGAGCATCTGTTGGGGGAGAGGAAGGTTCATCTTTATGATTCCCCGATTCACCCACTCTGCAGCTGCTTTTTGGGCTTCTGCCTCCTCCCTACTAATGGATGCATGTCACGGTCAGTAACTGTTTAGCATCCATGGAACTGTGACATTGATAGAATCCTGCATCTCCTGCCCAGAGCTGAGCAGAGGACTGAATGTGAGAAAAAGCCATACTTCCCTATACTGCCTATCTTTTTTTTCTCCTTCAAAGACCTGCCTTGTGTTTAGAATTCAGTGACTCCTTAGAGTATAAGACCTGCAAGTTCCAACTTCCAAAAATATTCTCTATCTACCCACCACTCACCACATTCACTCACAACAACCTACTTCATGCCACCTTAATCTTTCACCTGCATTATTGGGATAGTTTTTCTTTGGGTTTTCCTACTTTTTCTATTGCATCCCTATATCCAGCAGGCAATATGATCTTTTAAAAAAGTCAAAAAGGTGCAAGACATCATCACATGTAGAATAAAATAAGTGCACATATAAAATAAAACAAGCCAATCAGGCATAATGTGTAGATAGATTTATAATGTATCTCTCTCCAAGTACTTTGTACACATGAAGAGACAGGGACCAGGGTCTTGGTCTAACTTATTCATTGTTATCCTTCCCAGTAACTAGATCACTTTCTAGCACATTGTAGAACTCATTATACATTTGGTGGATTGATAAATATGGAGTATTCAGCATCCCTATCTTTGTTCTCTGATTTTATAGAAAATTCTACATGCTATCCTCAGGATTTGGTCTTGCCCCATGTCTTCCTTCCTGGTAATGTTTCTCTCCAGTCTGAAATTAATATAGTCCCCAAAACAAAACAAAAAATGAACTAAGAACAAAAACAAACTAAAACACACAAGAGGACATTTCATTATAACTTTTAGTAAATCATGGGTGTGAATATGCTAGGTCCCTAACTTTCCATTGAGCAGTTGAATTGCACACAAATACACTTATACACACAATCTCACATACACAGCACATACCTGAAAAGAATACATTTGAAACAATAGTCATTTTAAACCTATTAACAGAGAAGAAAATACTACTGACCACCCCAATAATTTGAAAAGCCACTTCCCTACAACGTAGTCACTAGTTTACGTGACCCCCACTGTGCTTACTCTGGGTCTACAGAGATTCAGAAACACACGCAAAGTGGAAGCATACAGAACACTCACTGCTTTCCCCTTAGACCTATACAGCCAGCTCATGCTCTGAAACCATGGCCTGCAAGAACCCTCGTACACTCTTAACCACGGGCTGTCTTCTTTTCCAAAACCAGGGAAAGATGTTTTTTAATGCCAGCTAGAATAGTAATGTTCCCTTTAATCTTGGCATGCTTTAAGGAAGGTACAGTGCTTAAATGATCAGAAAGAAATGGTTGTTTGGGGGTGTATTAATTGTATTTTGTTTCATTTTCTATATATCTTATGATGCTTTGATGTCTCCCCTTAGGCCATAGAGATGCAGGGCAAGACTGTCCCCTACCCTCAGTTCTAGCTAATTCCTGGGGGTGGCAGGCAACTTGCCTGGAACATACCTTTCATGTGCAGCCTGGCCCATCACAGTCGTGCCTCCACCTACATTCTTTTTTAAAAATATATTTTTCATTTATTTCAGAGAGGAAGGGAGAAGGATAGAGAGAGAAAAACATCAATGATGCAAGAATCATTGATGGGGTGCCCCCTACAAACCCCCACTGGGGATCAAGCCTACAACCCGAGCATGTGTACTGACTGGGAATCAAACCATGACCTCCTTGTTCATAGGTTGAAGCTCAACTTCTGAGCCATGCCCACTTGGCCCCACCCACCTTCTCATTTAAATCTCAGACTGAGCCAATATTTCCCCTGCCCTAGAGCAGCCCAGTGCCAGGTACCAGGCGACTGAGGACGGTCCCTATGCCCTAACGCCTGTGGAATTAAACTAGCCAATCCTAAACCGCTTGCCCTGTGCGGCTTTGCCTTTCCTGTGGAAACCCTAAGAAAGCCTCTGGCCTTGGCTTTCCCTCACTCCTGCTGCTGCCTCACCCAAACTGCCATTTCCCCTGTGGCCCTACCTGGTGTGGCATGTCCTCTTCTATCAGGAGACAAAAGAAATAAATTCTTCCTTCAATGGCATTGACCTCTCTGTGCCGACCCTCAGTCACCTCCATAACTTAAAATTCCCCAGGTATGCCCTGGCTGGTGTTGTTCAGCGGTTAGAACGTTGGCCCCTAGACTGAAGGATTACAGGTGGGATTCCCAGTCAAGGGCATGTACCTGGGTTGAGGGTTCGCTCCCTGCCTGGTCAGGGTGCATGCAGGAGGCAACCAATTGATGTGTGTCTCTCTCACATTGATGCTTCTCTCTCTACCCCTCCTCATGCCTGGTGCATGAGTAGGGGCTGGCTGGTTTGCCCTGAAGGGTGTCCTGGATCAGGGTGGGGGTCCCCACTGGGGTGCCTGGCTAGTCTGGGTGAGGGGCTGAGGGCTGTTTTCCGGCTGGTGAGTGACTGAAGCTTCCAACCGCTCCTTGTTTTCTTTTTTTTTTTTTATTCTGGGCTAGCTTTAGCTCTGAGGCCTCACGCTCTCTAAAAATCAATGGAAAAAATATCCTCAGGATAAAAAAAATTCCCATTTTAATATGGGGTCAATCTTGATTATAGTGATCAGTCCAGAGCACATTGAAAGGGGCTCTTTAATGAACTAGTTCCTGTACAAACAAGACTGGTCCATGACTTGGCTAGGAAATGGCAGTATCGCAGCTCTGATGGAAGTGGGAATGTATGCCCCTTCTGTGGTGCCCACAGAGGAAAACCGCTTTTCAAGAGAAGAAATAGTGGGGGGACGGTCACGTGTAATTCACAACTTTGGTTTTCAGAAGTTTTTTTCTTCCAGGAGTGTTTAGGTCATTTGAGTCACTATTACCTTTTTCAGGTGCATCAGGGGCAAAGCCCTGGTCTCTGGAACATGAACTTCATTTCCTCTATCTACTTTTATTTTTCTTTTAATAGCACCTTTCTGTGGCCCATTAATTCCACTTTTGACACCTTAGAATAAGATAAAGGGGAAAAAATCGAGCACTTGGTTCTCCTGCCTAGTCATCAAGTCTCCCGGATGATGGATGGAAGGACAGACAGAACTGTTCGTATGCGCCTGGCAGAAATCAGGTCTGTGCTTCAAGAATCAGGAGATTGGAAGGCAGGGAGGGCCTTGTGATTCATAACCGAGGGTGGTAGGTGCTTGGGTGGGTGGGAAAAAAGTAGGAAAAGATGGAGTTGGCCACAGGGGCACTGTAATAACTTTAAAGACCAACCACTTACAAGAATATTATATTTTCTTAAAAGGTCAGTTTGGCCAGGCCTATGTGGCTCAGTGGTTGAGCATCAACCTGTGAACCAGGAGGTCACGGTTCGATTCCCAGTCAGGGCACATGCCCGGGATGTGGGCTTGCTTCCCAGTAGGGGGGTGTGCAGGAGACAGCTGATCAATGATTCTCTCTCACCGTTGATGTTTTTATATTTCCCTCCCTCTCCCTTCCTCTCTGAAATCAACAACAAAAAATTTTTTTAAAGTCAGTATGGATGAAACTTACTGTTACTGCATAGATGATTGGACTTCCATTAACCAGACTGTTTTCCTGGTTCTCTGGTAATTTAAGAAGAGAAGTAGAGTTTGATTACATAGGAGGAGCCCTGTCTGGGTAGCACTGAGCATTCTCTTCTATTGCTGATGCTTCCTATTAGCTTCCAAAGAACTGCGTGGCACTCTAGCTTGACAGATGTGCTAATAGAGATGGATGCGACGTTACATTCTGGGTTTTGTTGTAGTTGCTGTTTGGGATGAATGCAAACACAGTTCTGTGTGACTGATAGCCTCCATTTTCATACCCAGGCATGGAGTGGATTTCACTGTGAGACAGACCCAATTTTATTTAAGACTTTCAGGCACTGTGTCTCCCTCTTCATCGTGAACACGTGGTGCAGAGGTGCTAGGTGAAACTCAGTCTTCTTGACAATGGGGCAGGAGGAGGTGAAATTTAAGGCTCAGCCACAAAGGACAAATTGCATGACCTTGGGGCTGGGTCCATGAGCAACTTAGAAAATATTCATCCAAAGAGACTGCAGAGATTTGTTGGGGAGTTTCTCAACATATAACAAAGTAATGAAGGGCGAATTGGGCAGAGAGAGAAGCTGACTGATAATCAAGTTGCAACTGAGGCTTCAGACGATCCTACAGGGAGCTCAGAAGCAAGATTACCCTTTAGATTTAACCATGTTGAGTACCTCTAAATCAGCCAAAAATAATCTGTGGCAGAGACAATACCCAGTGGAAACAGAACTGTGAGCTGTGGTAGTCAGTGTCCCCAGAAGATGGGGAATGGATGCTATGATCCTGAAGAGGAATCTGGGTAGGGCATCATAATATCTGCCATACTCAGTCTGGATCTGGAAATTTAGAGGACTAAGTGGAAATAGAATACATCTATACTAATAAAAGGGCAATATGCTAATTAGACCAGACGTCTTCCGGACATCCATTCGGATGTCCTTCCGAAAAAAGCCATGGTGGCGGGGGGCCGAAGCAGAGGCAGTTAGGGGCAATCAGGCAGGCAGGGGAGCAGTTAGGGGCATCAGGCAGGCAGGCAGGTAAGCGGTTAGGAGCCAGCAGTCCCTGGTTGCGAGAGGGTGCAGTCCAGGCTGAGGGACACCCTCCCCCCATGCACAAATTTTGTGCACCGGGCCAGCCTCTAGTATAGAATAATTATCTGTGTGGGGGTTTTTTTTTCAATTATAGTTTGCATCCAATATTATTTTGTATTAGTTTCAGGTGTATATCATAGTGGTAAGACAATCATATACTTTACAATCATATATTTCCAGTACCCAGCTGGCACCATACACAGTTATTATAATATTTTTGACTATATTCCCTCTACGGTAGTCTACATCCCCATGACTATTTTGTTACTACCAATCTGTACTTCTCAATCATTTTACCTTTTTCACCCAGTCCCCTCCCCTTTGGCAACCATCAATTTTTCCTTTGTATCAATGTGTCTGTTTCTGTTTTGTGTGTTCATTTATATTGTTCTTCAGATTCCCCATATAAGTGAAGTCATGTGGTATTTCTCTTTCTCTGACTGACTTATTTCACTTAGCATAATTCCCTCTAGGTCCATCCATGTTGTCACAAATGGCAAGATTTGTTCTTTTTTATAACCATGTAATATTCCATCGTATATATCTATTGATGGGCACTTGGGCTGCTTCAGTGTCTTGGCTATTATAAATAACACCACCATGAACATAGGGGTGCATATAGTCTTTCGAATTTGTGTTTTGGGTTTCTTCAAATTAGTTTCCAGTGTGGAATATAAATGTCTGAGTGAGTTAGGGAGCCAAGATGGACCTCCGGCAGGAAGAGTGAAAGCCAACCTTTGGGAATAAGGGAGATAGGACTAGGAGGTCTTTATCAGGGTGAAGAGAGCTGGGTGATTGCAAGGCTTTAATATATCCATTTCTGAAGTTATTATTATTGGGCTCATAGGGGATACTAGTTTAATGAAAAAAAAAGCTGGAGTAAAAATCAGATGTTTCATTACTAAAACAGTGAAGACTGATTTCATGTATGGAGGTTCCAAAACACAAAAGATTTCTTCCCCCGCCATCCCCCCTCACAAATAAGTATCCCCATCTTGAAACAGAAATGTTCAAAAGAGAGAAAAAAATGAATGGAGATAAATGTTGGTTAAGGAGGCACAAAACCTAGTGCATCAAAGAAACATTTTAAGGCAAAGGTGGGGAACATCTGGCCTGCGGGCCCCTAAAACCATTTCATCTGTCCAAGGCATTAGGAGCGAGTTAACTACATGTTTGACCAAATACAGCAGACTAATTTTCAAGTTGATACTTTTGTATGGCCCGCGAATGATGTTATAAATATCCAAATGGCCCTTGGCAGCAAAAAGGTTCCCCACCCCTGTTAAGGGATTGGAATCAAGGTTTCTCAGGAGTGGCACTACTGACCTTCTGGACCAGACAATTATTAGTTGTGAGGCCCGTGCTGTGCTTTGTAGGATGTTCAACAGTATCTCTGGCCTCTAATTCATAGAGGCCAGTGGCAATCCCCCTCCCCACAAAGTCTTGGTAATCAAAAATGTCTGTAGACCTTGTCAAGTATCCCCTGGGGAGACAAAACTGCGCCAGCTGAGAATTATTGGTTGGCATACCCAGTGAGGGTTACCATCGATCCCAGTGTGCCCAGGCCTGAGAGGTGTCTCTGGATGTGCGAATTTCATTTAGCAGAATACCCGAAGCCAACCCTGGGAAAATCCCAGGCTAACGGTGAATGTTGGTCACACTAATTGGGCTTCGTTTGGGAGTGCAGTGCATTGGACCCGGAGAAATACGTTATTATATCAACTTAATATACAGCAAGAATTGTGTTTTGTACCAAAAATGAACTTTTAATATCTTTGGCCAATGTTGAGGTGACAAGCTGCAATTAAGAAAAGTGGATTCAGTGTAATTTACCTAATCTGGTAAAAGATATTTTACTAAAATTTGATTACATGTAAAAATGAATAATAGCATTTTTTCTTACAATGGAACTATGAAATCCATCTTTTTAAATGGTATTATATTTAAAAGGTCTTAAGAGGGAATGGTTTTCATAAAGAAGTTTTAATGTTCAAAATCCAAACATTTAAATAAAAATGAAGCCCGATGATTTATAACTGAGTTTTCATCAGAGGTTTCTCAAATAAATCACATTATTTATCCACTCCATTCATTTGCCCCAGTAAATGAAAGCAGTTAGAGAGAAAATGATGTACTCATGGGTACTCAGCTAGCATTATGCTTTCAATATATAAGGCATTCTAAATATAATAATGCAAACTCATTGAAAACTTTACTAATGATAGTAAAAGGAGGTCAAATATTGTTCCCATTATCAAAAATATATTGTTTAATCATTAAACTAACGCTTATTGAGATCCAATTGTTTGCGAAGGACATTGTTAAGTGTCGAAGGGAAAAATTTAGTAATAGTTTCCCCATCAGATAGTAAACTTGATGTTCACCAATAAATCACCAATTGCTGAATATTAGAATGTGAGCAAAGATCAGTAATAGCAATAACAATAAGCTTTATTTTTTTACTGATTATGTGTCAGGCATTGTAGATATATAAATACACAAATATACATGGTTTTTATTAATAATCCCAATGATCTTATAAAGTAAATATAAAGGCTATTCAAATTTTAAATATTAAATTATATAGCAGACTTGGTATGTCTGTTTATCCAAGGTTATATCATTTGCAACTGAGCCCACAGTGAAAGTCTCACTTTAAACAGCTATGCTTTTAAGTGCAATTCGGATTTTTAACAAAATGCATTGCCTTTATGATTTTATTTTTTATTAATTATAAGCTATTGATATTTTAATGGCTACCTGTGTTATTATTAATTTTACAAATATTATAGCCGTGTGTAGGATGTGTACAATAACCTTTCTTAGATTTTCCAAAATAGCCTTCCCTTCAAACACTTTTATAGTGTTTTCAGACTGTATTTCTTTATTTATGTGGCCCTCTGCGTGCCAGGTGCTACGCTGATAAAATTCACCAGCAGAATGTTATTTCCAGATCTAAGGTCCCAGCATTATCTGGTCAAAAGCTAATCCACACTCATTTAGCTTTATGACGAGAAACCAACTGCACATTTCCTGACTTCAGAACTTTCAAGAAAAAAATTACCCTCAAAGTTCTTTATTTGGGACATGTTATGGATGCAAAAAAATGCAGTCACCTCCACTTTTCCTCCAAATTCTCCGCACTATTCTGCAGATGGCACCATCTGTTCTATTTTATAAACGCTACTTTATTTCGGTAAGGTGTTTTGTTGAAATGCAAAGCAGTAATTACTCTCTGAGATCTTAAAAGATAAATATAAAAGCAGGTTATTGTATTAAAAACCGGAAAAGAAACTATATTGGCACTTATATCTAAAAATACAGGAGAGAAAGAACAGAGAGAAAACAATTCCTCATTATTCATGTCTCCCACTGGATTCTCCCCCCTCTTCTTAAAACTTCCCAGTCCTTCTGTCAACCTCCGTTGAAGTGGCTGTCCCTGTCAATTGTCTGTCACTGCTTAATGTCATTCTTAAAAAGACTCACCAACTTTCTGAGTGACACTGTAACTTCGACCAATTTGCATTTCTGCCACAGTGGAAATTATTTTTGAAAGCGTCTGCATCCTTCCTGGGCTCTTTGAGGCCTTAATTGCCTAGAATGTCACCAGATCCATAAACTTCCTGCAAGTGGTTCTGTCTGGAAGGGACTGTGTGTGAGTAGGAGTCGCATGTTCTTTCACAAGACATTTTTATACGAGTTCTAACACCTTGCTTGGTACACATTGTTATGAGATATGGAAGCGACCCCCTATGCCATGGTCTGTGGAATTATTTTTTGATATTCCAGGGTTGGTAGGTGCAGCACAGAAAATGATGGTAGTCACTACATGGACGTTGACAATCATGGATTTTCTTTTGATCAATCCTGTGATTCCAGGTACTCCCTATCAACTCAGTTGCCCTTGGTAAAACTGGAGGTCAAAAGTGCCTAACTCATAAGGTAACTGTGTTGGTGAAGCACAGTTGGACTTCATCCTTGGAATATTGTAGGCACTCAATCAATGGCCACTTCCCTTGCTTTGATGGCTGTCTGTGGGATGACATTAAAGGGCATCTCATGGGAAGCCCAAAACATGAAACTCCCAGTACAAGTCATAGGTGTGGTGAGGAAAATTCCTGGATATTGCTACCAAGTCCTTCAAAATTATCTGTTTGTTGTCTCTACATAATGTGCTTCCTTGTCCATCTACATTTGCCATTCATATTCTCTACCTTTCTTTCTCCTTCCCTTCCCTTTCCTTTGTCCATTCTTCCTTTTTTTAATATGAGTGCTTCAGAAAATATGTTCAGGGAATTGACATAACACAATATATGGATTGGTATTTACATTTTGCAGATGCAGAACCTGAGACAGATAGGTTTCAGAATTTATGCAAGTTGACTCAGCTGGAAAAATGGCAGACCTGGGTATACCAGTTCTCTCTGGTCTTTCTCCACTGAGCAGCTCTATCACTGCTCTCTTTGGCCATCCTATTAGTCTCTCTGATCAAATGACACTAAACCTGCACTTTTGTTTCTCTCTTAGGGAAAGGCTGATTCCAGGCTTAACAGCAGCTATTAACAATCTCATACAAGGTCCTTTTAAAACGTGGGAATCGCTTCGAGTTTAATTTCTTTTAAAGCAAACTTGAACTCGCTTTTCTATGGATGCTATGAAGAGGAAAATAGTCTAGCCCAGGGTCGATAAAGAACTGAAGAGTGAGGTTAATATAAAAGCAGAATGAGAAGCAGTTTCAGGGGTGATATGTCATGTGCAAGCCTATAAAACAAATAGCAATTATCACATTAGAAAAATGAGTCTGCTGGAATGGAAGCTGTTTCTGACACTCTGTCTGTATACCACTCTCTTGTGTGTATTTGCTCACTTTGTGTCTCTGATTGACTAAATCAATGCATGACACTCCCCACCCCTGTGCTTAAGAAGAAAACTATTTTGTTCCATAACAACTCAACAATTAGAGACGAAAGCCATGTTTTTCCCCAAACACACCCTTACATATCGGCTCAATGCATTCAAAATACTGTCTGTATTATACTTTACTTGTATATGAAACTAATATTACTTGCTCATGTATATTTAAAAAATGACATCACATATTACATCCTATATAATAAAAGCCTAATATGCTAAGTGTCTGGTCATCCAGTCAGCCGTTCAACCAATCAAAGCATAATATGCTAATGATATGCTAAGGCCACTCAACCACTCGCTATGACATGCACTGACCACCAGGGGGCAGACAGTCGACCAGTTGACCAATCACTGTGATGTGCACTGACCACCAGGGGGCAGACACTGTGACCGGTAGGTTAGTTTGCTGCTGGGGTCTGGCTGATTGGGACTGAGCGAGATGGGCTGGACAAGCCCTGGAGCCCTCCCGCAGTCCCTCCCTGGCTGGCCAACCTCCCGCATCTCTCCCCAGCCCCGATCGTGCACTGGTGGGGTCCCTCGGCCCAGCCTGGCCTGCGCCTTCTCACAATCCAGGACCCATCGGGGGATGTCGGAGAGCTGGTTTCGGCCCAATCCTGCAGGCCAGGCCGAGGGATCCCACTGGTGCACAAATTCATGCACTGGGCCTCTAGTATAGTATAATACATGATAAATGCTTGTCTTATGTTATCTCTCAGAATCCTTACAATAGCCCAGGTATTAATTGTCATCACTGAAATTTTAGAGATCAGAAATAGGAGTTAGCCCTGGCCTATGTGGTTCAGTTGATTAGGCATTAACCCGTGCACCAAAGGGTCACTGGTTTGATTCCTGGTCAGGGCACAGACCCAGATTACAAGCTTGATCCCCTGGAAGGGGGCATACAGGAGGCAGTGGATTGATGTTTCTCACATTGATGTTTCTCTCCATCTCACTCTTTCTTCTTCTCTCTCTAAAGTCAATGAAAACATATAAAGAAAAGAAAAGAAATAGGAGTTCAGAGAGGTGTAGTTACATATTCAGTTTTATGGTGCTGGAGAGTAGCAGGGATAGAATTTAAACTCAGTTTTGCAGGGATACCTGGTTTTAATCTTAATTCTATATCTCCTCTCTACATTTATTATATAGAATATCCACATATAAATAGATGCTGTTCACTACCAATGGCAGAAAATCAAATTTAGGTTTTTTTCAAAGCTCAGAGTCCTTTCTTCTGAATTTTTAGTGAAGTCAGATAAAGGAATGTAACTTAATGGTCTCCATGTCTAAGTCATTTCCATCAAGTAAAATATCCTAACTGCTCCATGAGCCCTTTTGGGCCTGTTTATTTGTTCCAGAAACCAAATGCAAGGGTAAATTTCATGTCTCTTTCGGAACTGTAGTCCTCCAAGTAGGGCAGGACTTTTACTGAGGAAAATCTTTTGCCCAAACTCTCTCCTCCTGGGTGCCTTGCTGTCAGATGGCCACCACCCGTCAGACCCCTGTGAGGGCTGTCCTTAAGACAAATGCAAGCCTTGTTGTGGATGATGTGACACCCACAACGTCTCAAGGACAGAGGGATGTCACCTCACCAGCCAAGACCAAAAGGTTTCCCAATGTTCAGATAAAAGTTTGCCCAGTGTCTTTGCTGAATTTCATTCTCTCTAGAGAGCAACTGGTTGGGCAGCTGGATAGAGGAGAGGCAGTGAAAGGGAAGCTGGGCTACTTGACCCTGTTAGGAAATTGTCGATTTGTCTTCAGTTGTAACTATCATAGGCTTCATGTCTCCCTGGGAATATCTGGAGGCCACGAAAGCAGTCACCCTGGCACCTAATTACTCACTTCGGGAAAAGCACGGGTCTTAGGGAAAGCAGTAGGGGCTAGAGCAGTGGTTCTCAAAGTGCAGTTCCCACTCCAACACCAGCCGCCTTACCTGCGGAATTGCCCAAGCCCAATTCTTAGTCTCCATTCAAGACCGACTGAATCGGAACCTCTGGGAGCTGGGCCTGGACATCTGTGACTTAACAAGCCCTCCTGGTAATTCTGAGACACACCCAATTTGAGGAGCCGAGCTTACTTAGAGTTTCCTAAATATGGCTGTATTTTCTAGTGACTTGGCAAGGTTTGAAAGTAGTGACCATTAAATGAAAACATCTGGAGATAGAGCCTAAGCAAGTATTTGTTTATTTGTCTGAGAATTTCTGAACTTCTCTCCATTAAATACCTTTCTTTGTTTTTTTGTTTTGTTTTTAATATATTTTATTGATTTTTTAAAGAGCGGAAGGTAGAGGGATAGAGTTAGAAACATTGATGAGAGAGAAACATTGATCAGCTGCCTCCTGCACACCCTCTATTGGGGATGTGCCTGCAACCAAGGTACATGCCCTTGACCAGAATCGAACCTGGGACCCTTCAGTCTGCAGGCCAATGCTCTATTCACTGAGCCAAACTGGTTAGGGCTGTTGTTGTTTTTAAAGCACATGTTATGTGTCAGATATGGAATAATTCTTTTGCGTACCTATCATACTTTATGACACCAATTTAGACACATGTGCCCTACACATATTGGTGCTTTTCTTCTCTGCCAACACACCGACGTCCACTTCTCTTTCTACTTTCTTGCATGTTTTTAATGGAAAAACATTGAGCTGATAGATTTTCTTTTTAACTCTGCTTTGTGAGACTATTCACTCCCCCTCCCATCCCCCCCCCAAAAAATCGAGAAATTCTTTTAAGAAGAAAAGGAGGGAGGAAATGAGATATTGTGGTTTCATGAAAGACTTTAGGGGTGTTGGATTTCAAATGTTAAGTAACATTTTTAAAATCTGATAGTGTTCTAATCATTATATACTGCTCTATAATCTTTTCCAGGCTTTTTCCCCCTTTCCCCACTAAACCATTATATATATATATATTTTATTGATTTTTTACAGAGAAGAAGGGAGAGGGATAGAGAGTTAGAAACATCGATGAGAGAGAAACATCGATCAGCTGCCTCCTGCACACTCCCCACTGGGGATGTGCCCACAACCAAGGTACATGCCCTTGACCGGAATCGAACCTGGGACCCTTCAGTCCACAGGCCGACGCTCTATCCACTGAGCCAAACCGGTCAGGCAATTTTTAAATGGGTTATAGCCATCATAATATTGCCCTCTTTGAAAATGGCATCTTTTTTTATAACATTTTAAACTAAGCCATCGGCCATGGTGATAGCACAGGAACAGGGTAGCATTTGTGTCCTTGTCCTGCTGCACATGGATTTTATCTGTAGCCGAAGAAGGGTTGTCCGTACTCTGTCGCTGAAAGGTTAGGACTGGGCTCAATAGAATTGCTCTGTGAGGCTGATGTAAAAAGACAGTATAAAAAAAGAGGCAGAGAAGCACTTTATCCTAGAAAAAGTTGAAATGTATCGAGTGTTCACAATGTGTCATATACTCTTTCATTCACCTGCCACCTGTCATTGAATTTGATCCCCTGAAACGCTATGAGGAATAGCCATCATTATTCCCATTGTAAAGAAAGTTACATAATTTCCCCAAGGTCTTGCAGTAAGTGACAGAGGTAGATGTTAAACCCAAGGCATCTGCCTTCAGGATGGGCTCCCATCCTCGGTATTGTATAAACCTCTTGAAGATTGTTTTCCAGAAAATTCTATGTCGCTCCGAATCTTTTCCTTCGCTTAATTAACAACAGATTTTGAATGTGTATCTTGTGCTGGAGACAGCTGAAGATGCTGGAATTACAGGGGAAATTATCTAGACCTTGAAGGAATTAATAACATTCCACTTAATACTCTGAAATTTGTCCTCCTCTGCCACATGGCAAATATAGTGTAGGTTAGAGTTGATGCTGACTATACATTTGTTTAAAAAATATATTTTTAAAATTTATTCAGAGAGGAAGGGAGAGGGAGAAATAGAAACATCAATGATGAGAGAGAATCACTGGACGGCTGCCTCCTGCACACCCCACACCGGGGATCGAGCCCACAACCCAGGCCTGTGCCCTGACCGGGAATCGAACCTGGCTCCTAGGTTGACACTCAGCCACTGAGCCAAGCCGGCTGGGCAGGGCTTAGAGTCTTCATGTGGGGAAAGGTCTGACCAGTCATCAGATGTGATTATACAGAATACAAGGGTCTGAACAACTACTTTCCCATAACTACCTGATGAGGGGCATGACTCCCAGGACCTTCTTCAGAGATTACATTTTAAGCCCATGGTGTCTGTAAGAAAAGTTATTGTTCTGAAGTCACTGTGATGAAAAGCTAGCAGATCATTTTCAAATAGCATTCTTTACAATATGTAAATGAGAACATGATGAAGTGAGAGAGATTTGTCCACAGTTCTGGAGGTTTGAAGTCCAAGGTCAAGGTGTCTGCTGGTTTGGTTTCTTCTGATGCTGCTGCCCCTTGCCTTGTAGATGGCCACCTTCTCATGGTGTCCTCATATGGCCTTTTCTCTGTAAGAAGAAACCCACATTTCTGGTGTCTTTTTGTGCATCCACATTTTTGCTTCTTATAAGGACACCTGTCAGATTGGGTTAGGATCACTGGAAGGGCCTCTTTTTATCTAAATCACCTCTTCAAAAGCCCTGTCTCCAAATACAGCCACATTCTGAGTTGCTGAGAGTTAGGATTTCAATATATGAAATCTGTGGGAACACAGTTCAGCCCGGAACACACTATTATTACCAGTAAGTGCTTTCTTTATTTCATGGCATTGGCAAAGTGTTTTCCTAATAAAAGCAGTGTGCTGGGTACCTATGATGTTTTCAGTAATATATGGCCAAATACTTTACATGTGTTATGTCAGTTATGTCATTTAAATCCCACGACATATTTAGGTAATCAATTATTAACTCTGTCTGCAGAGTAGAAAACAGCCAGAGAAGTTAGGTAAATTCCCCAAGATCCCACAGTTAAGAAGTAATTCAATTCCCAATCAGGGCATATGCCCCAGCTTCAGGCTCAATCCCCAGTAGGATCCCCATGCAGGAGGCAGCTGATCAATGATTCTCATCATTGATGTTTCTATCTCCCTCTCCCTCTCCCTTCCTCTCTGAAATCAATAAAAAAATATTCAATAAAAAACATATTTTTTTAAAAAAAGAAGTAATTCAGCCAGAATTCTAACACAGATAATCATATCTAAGCTGGCTTCCTACATTTGTGATCTCATTCATCATTGCATACCTATAAAACTGAATGATAATTGACCTCTTTACATGGGCTTTACAAATACCCCAATAATGTGAGATTTCTAGTCAATGCCATGTGTGTGAGACTCTACTCTTCTTGTAGTTGATACTAATATGTATAAAACTACTTAAGAATAGTTTTGTACAAATATGCCGATGTACATACAATTATGAATGCATATATATTTAAACACGTGGTGATATACATATAGGCACATGCTTATACATAAGCATTTGCTGCTTTGAAAAATGACTAAATCTTTTTCACAGTGCAAAGCTTATTCTTTTCGGGAAATCTTATGGGTGCTTTTCAATGAAAGGAACAATTAATGAACAACTTCAGTTATTCTAAAAGAAGACTATTACGAAGATTTATTAAGGGTTTTCTAGGTGCCAAAATTCCTGACCATTTATTTGGTTCCACCCTCCCTTCAAGTGTTAGGGGAGCAGCACCTTACAGATAAGAAAACAGATCCCTGCAGGGGTTAAGGAAGGAATCAGAGCATTTCACTGATATTTAGAAAATCTCCCAAGAGATCCAAAGTTGGGGACTTTCAGAAAGTTGGTTCCCAGCAGACTTGTGCTGGATAAGACCTTTCAAAGCCCCTGACAGACTCTCCTGTGCCAGTCTTTCCTGAAGACAGAGGGTAGTCAGACTCCAGAATGAAAAGGGAGCTCTACATTAGATGAATAACCCATCAGCAGTGTTAAGAAGTCACTTGTGCCCAGCCTGTGTGGCTCAGTGGTTGAGTGTTGACCTATGAACCAGGAGGTCATGGTTTGATTCCTGGTCTGCGGTGACAGGGTTGCAGGCTCAATCCCCAGTAGTGGGTGTGCAGGAGGCAGCTGATTAATGATTCTCTCATGTTTTTATCTCTTTCTCCCTCTCCCTTCCTTTCGGAAATCAATTTTTAAAAAAACTATATCTTTTTAAAAAGAAGTCGCTTGTCACAAACCCAACAGAGCCTGCAATTTCAGAATTTTTAGACTGCCAAACTTCATGGTGCATATGAATCAGCCAAGATGCTTATTTAAACACTAGAGGCCCGGTGCATGGAATTTGTGCACTGATGGGGGGCGTGGCCTGCAGGGATCATCCCTCTGTGGGAGCACCACTCATCCTGGTCAGCCAAGCAGTGGGAGTGCACTTACCACCAGGGGGCAGCTCCTGCATTGAGTGTCTGCTCCCTGGTGGTCAGTGTGCATCATAGTGACTGGTCAACTGGTTGTTCTGGACATTCTGCCATTTGGTCGCTGGGCTTTTATTATATAGGATATGTGTCTCTAACCCCCTGCTCAGAAATTGTTAGTCAGTAAATTTTTCTAGTGTTCAGAAATTAATATACTTTATGGATTCCCTAGGTAATTACTGGAGTAGTTTGCCCAATTCTAGTTCATATTGCTAATATACTCTATCATTAAGAAACATTTACTTATATTAGTGGCTATTAGAATCAACACTGAGGAGTTTTTTGGGTGGAGGAGGGGTTTGTTTGTTTGTTTATAGTTGTCATTGCTGTGGCCCAAACCCAGAGATTTTCAGTAAATTGGTCTGCACTGGGGCTTAGAAATCAGGCTATTTTAAAGTCCCCCCAAATGTTTCCAATGGGTAACAAAAGAGCAGAAGCTGACAGCAGTCTCCCACGTATATTATAATGGAGTCAGGAAAGTCTCAAAGGCCAACCTGGCTCTCCACGTGAAGGCATCCCAGTTAAAATGCTGCCATTGAGGACGATTTCCTCCAAGGTTAAGTACAGTCTTCTCCGCTGATGACATAACATCTCCAAAATATGATACTTAGAAATATCAGTTTAAAATCCCTCTGGTTTCTTCTAAGATTTTTATGGTTTCACGTCTTACATTTAAGTCTTTTATCCATTTTCAGTTTATTCTTGTGTATGGTGTAAGTTGGTTTAGTTTCTTTTCTTTGTTTTTCATGTATCTGTCTAATTTTCCCAGCACCATTTATTGAAGAAACTGTCTTTACTCCATTGTATGCTCTTGCCTCCTTTGTCAAATATTAATTGAGCATAATGGCTTGAGTCAATTTTGGGGGTCTCTGTTCTGTTCCATTGGTCTACATGCCTGTTCTTGTGCCAGTACCAGGCTGTTTTGAGTACAGTGGCTTTGTAGTATAACTTGATATCTGGTATTGTGATCCCTCCAACTTTGTTCTTTCTCAGGATTGCTAAAGCTATTCAGAGTTTCTTTTGATTCCATATAAATTTTTAGAGTGTTTGTTAAAATTCCTATGATGCAAAAAGTTACAGAACTCTAGAAATGTTTTGTTTGCTAAAAGGAAACGGAGAAAATGAGCTACAAAGAGAGATTGTCCTGAGAGATTAGAAAATGAAAGAAAAAGGGAGACATTTGGAAGAGAAATTCCTATATGCAAAAAGTTACAGAACTCTAGAAATGTTTTGTTTGCTAAAAGGAAACGGAGAAAATGAGCTACAAAGAGAGATTGTCCTGAGAGATTAGAAAATGAAAGAAAAAGGGAGACATTTGGAAGAGACCCTACTTGTGATATTTGACGAGTCCTCACATTTTGTCAGGTTCAAAGAGAGATTGTCCCGAGAGATTAGAAAATGAAAGAAAAAGGGAGACATTGGGAAGAGACCCTACTTGTGATATTTGACGAGTCCTCACATTTTGTCAGGTTCAGTGCTAGGCAGTTAACATGAATCACATTATTTAATCTTTGCAGTAAGACTGTGACATGTGCATCGTCATTGAATACATGTTACAGCTAAGAAAACTGCCCATATTCAAGAGAACATAAAGTGGGCCATGGGGACTAGAGCTGAAGACTCGTGATATCAGGGCAATGGTCTTCCTATTACAAGACACTGTTGTTGCACACTATTCCCAGATGAATGTGTGGAACTCATCCATGTGTGGGCTCTGAGATTCCAGGTGAGAGGAAGAAATTCACAGGGACCCAAGTGACAGAAAAGAACTGACCACAGAGATGTAAAGGCCATAAAACAAGACCATGGTGCACCCAGGCCATTGGAATCCAGATGCCAACAGGGCATGGAGGAAACCTTTGCTTCATTTTTGTTCTAGATTCATCTGCTCAAAAACTGCTTTGCCACAGTTTAACTGTGTGTGGACCACTACTCAGTCCTGAGAACATACGGTGCAATGTACCCTCACAGTAGCCTCCATAATCAGGAGGAATTGACCAATACATTAAGCAAAGGAGTATGTATGTCAAGGGCTATGAGCAAAATCATCGTTGTGCAGGACGGATGATAAAAGGAAGGAAGGAAGGAAGGAAGGAAGGAAGGAAGGAAGGAAGGAAGGAAGGAAGGAAAAAAGAAAAGATAAGAAAAGAAAAGAAAAGAAAGACAAAAGAAAACAAAAGGAAAAAAAATTGATTTCAGAAACATGAAAGAGCTCTATGGGGGGGGTGGGGAACCCTGAAAACTGAAAAATAGGTGCCTGAAATATTGTACTCCCTACAAAGAACCCACCCTCCCCCATTTCCTCTTGACTTGTTTTTCCTAAAAAAACAAAAAGTCAATAGCTTGTTAAGCCTTATTGATGACAATATAGTGAAACTTCACTTCTCCACACATCCACTCAATCCTTCAAAAAAATTCCCGATGGGTGAGGAGTGCTTTAGAAACCCCCCATTCTCCTCTGAGTGCTATTACTATGGGCCAATTTATTTGAAAGTGTTTCCTAAAAAACATTACCCACTGACTAACAGGGATCTCTCAGTCAATAGCAGAAATCCTATAGCAAATATTTACCAGTGCTGCCAATACACAATGCCCGTGCCCCTTTGTTTGTTTGTTTGTTGTTTGTTTATGGTGTGAATGATATTTCTTGGAAGATAACAAAGTAAAATAATACACTTTTTTTTTCAGATCAATTGAGTAGCTCTGTTTTTTTCATTCTAGGAGAAATGTTTTGCTGGTTATTCCTGTTGGGTGGGGCAATTGAAAGAGATAAGAAAAGTAGAAATTCAACTTCCTTTAATCCACCCGAGGCTTCTGCCACAGAGCACAGAGCCCTGAGTGTTTGTTATTCTGCTGGGCGTGGCTCAGAGAATCTGCTCAGAATCCTTCCATCCATCTATACATCTTGTATTTCACTATATTTTCATTTAGATTGATTCTTATATTTCTTTCTGAACTTTATAACTTGGGGATAAAACAAGCTTGACACCAACCACTTGATATTAAAGAATGTATTGAACACTTGCTCTTAAGAGAAAATTGGATCCGTAATGTGACTATTTCTATTTAATGTCACATGGCCACACTTGTTAAGACCTGCTTTTCTTAAGGCTCCAAAATGACACATAATGAAAATTCATTTTTAGTGTTTAGTGTACACTTTAAAGCAGGACTTCATTGTAAATTACCTGTAATTTTCTTTTGCTAGGCTTGTTCCTTAATATAAAGTCCTAATGTTGTAATATTGTTTACTTAAATGTATATCAATATAAATTAATTTAAAAATTAGTAACTGACGGATGTCTATAGTCTAGTTAACAGTATCATACCAATGCCAACTTCCTGGCTTGCATATTGATAAGTTACATAAGATGTTACCATTGGGGAAGCTGAGGGAACTCTATGTACTATTTGTGAACATTTCTGTGCATCTATAATTCTTTTCATTTCAAATTTAAAACAGTCTACACTAATAAAAGAGAAAGATGCAAATTGACCATACCTTCATGATGCTCACCAGCCAGTCAGGAGTGAGCATGCAAATTAACCCAACAAAGCTGGCAGGTTAATTTGCATACGCTGATGTGAGGGGCTGGGGGCAGGGTGGGATGCTTGTGTCGTCACCATGGCGACAACCCAGGCATTCAGCACTGCCTCAGCTGCTCCGGGCCTCTGAGCAGTGTGGGAAGGTGGTGCCAGCAGCCAGGGTAAGGAAGGCCCATTCTTGCATGAATCTTCGTGCATCGGGCCTCTAGTTAATAATAAAAGAAGGAAACAAGCAGTAATACAAAGTAACAAATATACACTTTGGAACAATAAAATTTGGGGTTCCTGACTCCACCATTTAACAGCTGACTTTGGAAGAATTATTTAACCTCTCAAAGCCTAATCTCTAAAATGGTAGTAATGGTCTGGGCTGTAAAATTAAATTTTAAAAATTCTCCAATAAACCTTGCCCGGAGTTGCTGCTAAAAATGTGATGAGCCAACAACAAAATCTGTGTTGGATTTCTTACATTTAAGGGTTATCTATACTACACACACTGAGCCTTGAGCAAAAGAATTGTTTTAAGGTAACCTGGCCTTTGAGTCCTTCCACACCTCTGCATTTCCTACCCAGGTGTGTCCCTGTCCTGTGGCTTTAAGGTGAATGGAGGATAAATGACTAATACGAGGAAGAAGAACTTAATCTTTCCTGGCTCCCTCTTCCCCATCTTAATACCTCCCTACTGACCACAGGGTCAAGACTCGGGCATGTTGGCTAAATGGATTACCTCTGCCAGGCCCTCTGAGACTATAAGGGACAATCTTTTGAATGCCCTCTTTTACAAATAAAGCAGATAATCCATTGTAATTAAAGTAAACAATCCTTTGCATGTCATCTTTTGGAATGAAAGCAAGCACTGTAACTTCATGATCCGGAACAGCCAAGAAGCCACATTTTTTCCCTGTAATGATAGAACACAGCATCAAAAACCATTTGGAAAAGGACATTGAAGCTTTTTTTTTTACTTGTTTCTTATCTAATATGGAGTATGCCAGTGCATTCCTAAAGAGCATCATCATTCCAGACAGAAATCTCTGAAAGGTGCTCTGAGGCTGTGCTGCATGCTGATGAGGAGCACCAGCTACAATAAATGGTCTACCACCTACCCTATCAGTTACCTTTTTTAAAAATATATTTTTACTGATTTCAGAGAGGAAGGGAGAGGGAGAGAGAGATATCAATGATGAGAGAGAATCATTGATTGACTGCCTCCTTCACGCCCCGCACTGAAGAGCGAGCCTGCAAACCTGGGCATGTGCCCTGACCAGGAATCGAACCGTGACCTGGTTCATAGATCAATGCTCAACTGCTGAGCCACATAGGCTGGGCTCAGTTACATTCTTAAAAATGTATGTACTAATGCAAACATGTATTTAGAGTCTGTGTAACTTCTCTTTAAAGAAGCTGTCTCTCTCAGAAGAATGGATCCCATCTCTTCGTAGCGAAGGTGGAATTTCATCCCTCTGTGTGGAATTTCCATGCCCTTGTTTTTATCTTATCAAGTCCTCAGTGAAGTGCTCCCAATCAGCCATGGACCAGTGGCTGAACTTGAAACTGATGTGACTCCTGGATGCATGTATTCTTGTCAGTTATATGGAGTTGTTTCTAAATGCATAGTTTTGGCGTTGGTTTCCAGGACTGTTCTACACATGTTGACAGCCCGATTCCAAACTTTGAACTGCAAGGGATGTTGATGAAGAAAATGAGAGCTCCCACAGGAACAAGAGTGCTGATGACATAATGTGCGACCTAATGCACGTTTACCATCTTATCAGAGGACTCGGAGAAAGGCTGAGTGAAAATAAGACAATCAGGCACAAGAGGCTGGTGCAAAACTCTATTACAGTGATAAGGAAAGAGAAAAAAATATATGTCCTTCCCTGATAAGTAACATCTTCAGCAATATAACAGAATCACGTGTTCAAAATTGTGCATCATTTTGACTTATTTTGAATGAAGCAGACCAAGTCACTAAGATGTTGAAACCTATGCAAAATCTAAATCTACACTTTTCCACCTACTTCCCGAGTGATCTCACCTCAGTTATTTAGCACCTAAGCCCACAGTTTTATCTGTAAAATGAGAGAAGTGAAAAAAGGCTTTGCCAGCTATTGTGTGGATGAAATGATGCCATGGTTCAAAACTTCTCCACATCACTTGAACAAGGGAAGCTACAATACTTTTCCCCCAAAAAATTATATTACATTGACCACCTGCTAAATTGATAAAACTGTAGTTTTAGTGTCTTACCTCTATATCCCTTCTTTGTTCTTAGTGCCTAAGGATCATTTAAGAACCCTAGGAGTTGAAACATCAGGCAGGCTCCTAACTAAAGCTGAGTGTGTGGAGAGAGGAAGGATTCTGGGGCTATCAGCTGATAGGACAGCAGATGTTGTCCTTACTGTGCAAGGCCCCGTGCTAGGCTCTTGTATTGGGTCTTCCACTGTTAACCACTGTGGCTCATCTGAGTACTGTTAAGTCTCTGTAATCCAAATCCAGGGCAGATGTTTTCTTGGAACATGTGGGAATTTACTCTGCAGGTAAAGTCCTTTCATCTTTGCTCTCTTTGAATAGGATGACCCTCAGCTTACATAGTTGAAGGCTTCTTCAACTGGTGGTTTTCCATAGTTGAAGGCTGGTGGTTTTAGGTCGAGACTAGCATTGCTACCTGCCCTGGGTGATCCGTAATCAATATCCATACTTCTAGACCCAGGGAGTCCCTCTCCAGACATCAGTTTCTATTTTCTTATTCTTTTTATCTCTAGAAATCCAAATAGTTTCCTCCCTACCAATAGAGCTCTTGCGCTATATATGAGCCCTGGAACTCAGAAACACAAAAGCATAGTTGGAATGCAACCATACAACTGTGACTTAATTTAAGAGGTTGAGCTTAAGCTTCTTCTTGAAAAACAGTTGTAGAGTCTCTAAAAGAACCCTATTTTTCTTTAAAATGAAAGACATTCAAAATACCAATCACCACTACCTAGCCTTTCCTTCTTATGGCAACTGATCATAAGCTCACGGGAAGAAATTTAGATAGTTCATTGTATCTGTCAACCTGGCTGGGCCACAGCGCCCAGATATTTGGTCAAACATTTCTCCAGATGTTTCTGTGAGGGTATTTTTTTTTTATGTGATTAATATTTAAACAGTGGACTTGAGGCAGATTGCTCTCCACAATGTGGGTGGGCCTCGTCCAATCAGTTGAAGGTCATAGTAGGACAAAGACTGACCTCCCCTGAACAAGAAGGAATTCTGTCAGCAGACTGCCTCTGGGTGCAAACCACACTCTTCCCTGAGTCTCCAGCCTGTTGGCCAATGCTGCACCTTTTAATTCACTAAGCCTTCACGTGAGCTAATTCCTAAAAACTAACCAATCTCTCTCTCTCTCTCTCTCTCTCTCTCTCTCTCTCTCTCTCTCTCTCATC
>NW_005361994.1:2091875-2094376 GCF_000412655.1 Myotis brandtii
TCATTGTATCAACTTGGCTGGGCCACAGCGCCCAGATATTTGGTCAAACATTTCTCCAGATGTTTCTGTGAGGGTATTTTTTTTTATGTGATTAATATTTAAACAGTGGACTTGAGGCAGATTGCTCTCCACAATGTGGGTGGGCCTCGTCCAATCAGTTGAAGGTCATAGTAGGACAAAGACTGACCTCCCCTGAACAAGAAGGAATTCTGTCAGCAGACTGCCTCTGGGTGCAAACCACACTCTTCCCTGAGTCTCCAGCCTGTTGGCCAATGCTGCACCTTTTAATTCACTAAGCCTTCACGTGAGCTAATTCCTAAAAACTAACCAATCTCTCTCTCTCTCTCTCTCTCTCTCTCTCTCTCTCTCTCTCATCAATAAAAAGAAAAGGCTGCAGGAAATACAGGAAGACAGAAAGAGTAACATCAAGGTAGTCGGCATTGCCATAACCATCCACACGCCCCCCTGAGCTACCCTGTCTGAGGTTCTGATCCTACGGCCCTGGAGAAAGTTTCTGTGCAAATGACAGATACCGCTCATTCTGGTGTAGCAATACAGCTGTGTCTCTGGGTAAGATCCAGGAGGTGGTGAAATAAGGCAACATAAATTCCATGGGTGCTTATGCTAACAGAGAAAAATACGGGGGCCTGTGCGTGTGGCAACTGCTTCCATCTGCTCTCTTTATGTGTAAATGATGTAGAAATCAGTGACTGCCAGAAGTCGCTTGGTTTGCAATTACAGTGTTTAATGATATTAGTCTAAACTAGGAAAATGAACCACTCTGTTCTAGAATGGAAAGCTCAGATGAAGGTGACATCAACTTCTGAGATACTATATCACTTATGACATCCTTTGTCATTACCTAAAGCAGGGGAATATTCTCGCTTTACTTGCATAGCAGATGGAAAATCCCTAAGACCTGCTGAGTAACTCAAGATGAAGGAAACTATCCCCAAAACTCACAAATTCTCCTGATGGGGCCTAGGAGTGGTTTTATCTGTCTCTTAGGGGTCAAATGGGTAGCTTAATAGAGATTACATATTACAAACCTGGTCCTGTTAGAACTTAAACTTTGGTCCCTGGTGCTTGTTCTGTGTCAAAATAAGGTGCAATAATATTCATCCTTGTTCTTAGATTAAGGCTGGTAGGTCCCAGGTCCTGAGGTTCTTGCTTTGACTAAGCCTCCCAACCAGCAGTATAATTGTCACAGGAATCCATTGCAACCCTGGGTAAGCCATTTCCGTAAATTGCCATTTCAGTAAAATGAGATTCAGAAAAGCATCTCTGGAATGGATTTATTAATCTCTGCCCTGAATAATGTACAGAGAAAATGGCACGGTCATTGGACATAGAGGCTGAGAATGGTCTTGATGAACCAAACACTTGCAAATATTAAAGGTCAAAACACCAAGAGTGTGTCTCTCAAAGCACCAGGGCAACACAGAGTTCTCTTTACAGAATATATTTGCATCAACAATGGAAGGAAAAAATCCACAGGACAAGCAACTGTTTTAAATAAATATTTGTCTGTGGGTGGCAGTAGACTTTAGCAGAAAAGCTATGCATTTTGGAGCAAGATGTTTAAGAGTTTGAAGGCCCAATCTGTCACTTACGAACAATATGACTTAACTCCATAACTTCTCAAAGTCTAATATTTCTTATTGTAGAACAGAAATAATACCAATAATCTCATTACAGTACACTGAAAATTAGGTGAATTCATGAACATAGAGTATGGCATGCCAAGGTGATTAATAAATACCAGTCTTTCTCTTTAAACCATCAAACCCCATACTTTTAGTAGGTTTGGCTGTCCACCGGAATTCTAGTAAAAGCTTTCTTGTAAAAATTGTAGACAAATACCACTTCTCGAGGTGCTCAGGTGACTTGTAATCTATTAATAGATGCATTCATTTTCCATGCTCCCTGGCTTACACTTCGTTAATAGACGCCAAGAAAGTCTTTAGGGTGCTCTGAGAATTCTTCAGACAGTTCAAGCAAAAACTCACAGAACATCTTCTATTAAAGTATTCAAGAAAGCATTTTCTTGGAGTCTAGTTGTACGGCGACTATCACTTCCTCTCTGGAATGAACTACTGGAGTGTGAGATCATAATAAAGAAACTAGATGCATATGTTGGCAACAAAATATCCTGTTCTGCTGCAGTTAAGTTAGCGTTATCAAAGTTATGATTATTGGCTCCCATTCTCAAATGTAACAGCCCTCCTGTGTCTGAGTGCACAGAGCATGGGGAAGTGGTAGGGAGCTTTGGGACCACAAACTCCGACACTTGGGAAATTCCTATTTTTGAGCCCCTAAACTAATAAATGTTTTGTCTGTTTCTTTAGACACATTCTCCTCTCAAGACTTTAATATATTTTTTTATTCATTTTTTACAGAGAGGAAGGGAGAGGGATAGAGAGTTAGAAACATCGATGAGAGAGAAACATCGATCAGCTGCCTCCTGCACACCTCCTACTAGGGATGTGCCTGCAATCAAG
>NW_005361994.1:2094623-2099755 GCF_000412655.1 Myotis brandtii
TGGGACCCTTCAGTCCGCAAGCCGACGCTCTATCCACTGAGCCAAACCGGTTTCGGCTCCTCTCAAGACTTTAGACATTAACTGTATTCTTCCTTATCTAGAGCATATAATAATGTAAAAATCCCCTTAATGTTTGGGGTGTCTTTTTGAGTTATTATGAAAACAAGTATTATGGGGAAAATAAACTCATCTTTATATACAACCAAGTTTCACATTTATCACAATGAACCATTATATTATTAATAGCCATAATTACCATAGTTTTGCAAAAAGTACTAACTTGGGAATTTACACAGGATTATATATAACTACCCTTTTGAATAAAATGTCTCCCACTAAACATTATCTTAACATATAAAAATGACTCTTTCAGAGTTTCTGTTTCTAAAACATCTCCAATGTAAATCAATGATGCAATAAAACACTCTTTGTCTTTAACCAGAAGCAAAATAGAAAAATTGAAAGAATTTTACTATCAAGCACTCGATTATTTGGTTGTGTTGATTGTAGAAGCTAAAATGTGCGTGAGCCTGCTATCTTTTTAAGAGTTGCCAGCATTGGCTGGTGGGTGTGGCTCAGTGGTTGAGTGTCGACCTATAAACCAGGAGGTCACGGTTCAATTCCCGGTCAGGGCACATGCCCAGGTTGCAGACCCATCCCCAGTGTGGAGCATGCAGGAGGCAGCCAATCAATGATTCTCTCTCATCATTGATGTTTCTCTCTCTCTCTCTCTCCCTCCCTCCCTCCCCCGGCCCTCCCTCTCTGAAATCAATAAAAAAATATTTTTAAAAAATTGGTAGCATTCAGAGACTTAGCTGCACATGGAATGGCACTTGGAGCTCACAGGGTATTTGACAAAGAGGTCTTCTGAGCCCAGTCATACTGAGACTGTCCTCTCACAGTGAAGAGGGGGCCATGCCACCCATATCACTGAATGGAAAAAGCCAGTCCTCCCTGGAATGCCAGGGTTTCCATTAAGAAACAGAACCTCTTCCTACATCTTTCATTCCCCATGTTGTTCATGGCAGATTTGGTTCTGCATTGATCTTTCCAATTATAAATTTAGTTGAAATGGGTGTGTCTGTGAGGGAGCAGTCCCATTTGTGGATGGGAGCTTAGGATTCCTTCTGAGGGCCTGTAGGCTTTCTGACAGGTGTGGTCACAGACAGCAGGTGGTAAAAGCAATCCAAGCATCCAAGTGCAAGTGCCCCCTCCTGCATTCCTGAACGGGTTTGGGGGAATCAAATGTCTCAGGATATTTCAGATGAGGGGCTTGGGAAGATGGGGGCTACAAGGACTGTGTCTACCTCCCGCTTTTTTCTGCAGTTCCAGCTTCCCTACATTCTTGGTCTCTCCATATTTAGTTCTGGCGTGGTGTCTATGTTGAGCACCTCTTATTGGTCAGGCCCTTTGCTCAGAACCAGAGATTTACAGATGAAGAAGAGGAAGGTGCTGCCACAAGGAATTGACAGATTATCAGAGACCAAGATGGTTAAGAGCCCTGACGGAGGTGGGGAATTGCAATGTGAACTCAAGAAAGAGCTGAGCCCTGGCCGATTTTGATCAGTGATTAGAGTGTGGGTCCCTGAGGACCCAAGGGTCTTGGATTTGATGTCCAGTCAAAGGTATGTACCTTGGTTGCGGGCTCCATCCCTGGCCCAGGTCAGGCCACATGTAGGAGGCAATAAATCAACGTGTCTCTCTCACATTGATGACTCTCTCTCTCTTTCTCTCTCCTCCCCTCCTCTCTCCATTTCACTCTCTAAAAATCAGTCGAAAAATATCCTCAGGTGAGGATTTAAAAAAAAGCAAAAAGGGCTGACAAACTCAGCTTGAGATAAAATAGGGTTTGGGAAGGCTTCTTTTATTAAATACCAGGCCTTCTCTGGAAATTCCCTTGGAAGAGCCAACTACCAGTCTCTACTCAGGAGAAATCTATTCTCTCCACTGCCACTCCACCCTTATTCTACAAGCAGCAATGATGGCAGCCGCCCACTAAGCACAGTAAGTGCCAAGCTGATGGTAGCCTCCCTAACGAGCAGAGCAAATTATATGGAACTCCTTCCTTGGGGCAGTTAGGGGGAGCATCCTGGAAGAGATTACATCTGAGTTAAACATTGAACAATAAGAGTTGGCCAAGCCCAGCCAGGGTGGTTAAGTGGTTGAACTTGGTCCTGTAAACCAGGAGGTCGCCGTTCGATTGTCTGGTCAGGGCACATGCCAGGATTGTAGGCTCAATCCCTATTAGGGGGCTTGCTGGAGGCAGCCGGTCAGTGATTCTCTCATCATTGATGTTTTTCTTTCTCCTTCTCCCTTCCTCTCCAAAATCAATAGAAGTATATTTAAAAAAACAATGTCAGTCGGCCAGACAGGGAGAAAAGGGAAGTTCATTCCAGAAAGAGGCATATTCATATCTCCTCGGTCCAGAAAGCATGGCCAAAGTTCTGTTTCTCTGTAAGGAATGTTGGTTTTGATTCAGCAGGGTTGGCTAAGGAACAAGAATGGGAATTGTCTCAAGGAAAATAGTAACGTTAAGGGATAGGGCAGGAACAACGGACTGGCATGAAGAGGATGCTGTCCTTGGGAAGGGTTGCGGGGGTAAGATATGATTCTTATCTCTACCACAAGGCCAAGTAAGTTTCTACAATTCACAGTGTTTTCAAAGAAATGAATAAGATGGTCTTCTTGTTTTCCTGCCTGGGGACTCCTTAGCACTTGACAAATATAGTTCCTTCTCCCCCTCACTCCTCTCCCAACCATCCTTTTGCAGTGAATTTAGTCTGAGGACCTCAGTTATATATTAAAATATATACAGAAACTTTTTCAGAAGAAATATATTGAATAGAAAAGAAAGCCATTGTTTTGGTGTAATGTGTTCGTTTCATTCTATTCATGGCCCTAAACGCTGACTTATAATAGAGAAGAAAACAAATGGATTTCTTCACTCTTGCCTAACTTCCATGTACATGACACATAAATAACGTAAAAAGGTGACTTCTGGGCTGGCTTGCTTTCTCTTTCACTATTTCCCCAGTACCTTTTCTGAATTCTAAGAATGCCATTGTCTTGTGCAAAGAAGACCACATTCACTGTGTTTTTAAGATAAGCTGATCTGTAATGCTAGTTAGAAGCCGCATAGTACTTACTACATCTGGACACGGTTCTAATGTATTAACCTTAATTACAACACTATGTGTTAAGTCCTGTTATTATTCCATTTTAAAGAGGAATCACAACAAATAAGCTATATAAGGTCACACATCAAGGAGGCAGTGCAGTCGGAACTTGAACCCAGACAGCAATGTTGAAGTGTCTACACTGCTAACCACTATTGTAAAGAAAAGAAAAAAGAAACATGGAAAGAAATCAATGAAGCTTTTCAATGCCTCTTCCCTTCCCTCTAAATTCAGATGTAAGGTTGAGTTTGAAATAAGCCATCTAACAGTCTCTAGGCACAGTCTCTGGAAAAGTAAGAGAAGTGTTTGTGGGTATGCATGGGTGTGCATGTGTGTGTGTGTGTGTGTGTGTGTGTGGTGTGGGTATGCATGCGTGTGCATGTGTGTGTGTATGTGTGTGTGTGTGTAAAGATGCTTGTCTGTGCACTGAAGATGCAGATCCACTGAAACAAGCCAACACATGCCCACCGTTACTAACCTCTGTTAGCTCCAGTGACCCCGACAGCACATCTCCAAGGTGGACAACATCATTCCCACTTTGCCAGTAAAGACACTGAACACAGAGTTGGCTAGGGGACAGAGTTGACTGTGGCAGAGCCAGAATCTGAGTGCCAATGTCTATGCAAAAGAGGAGACAGTCGTCTGAGAGCATTTCCCAGAAAGCATCACATTTGCTGGAAATGGGGACAGATTCATAGACGGCTTTCCTGAAGAACGAGGACGTGCACTGAGATCTGAAGAATGAGTGACACCAACTCCCAGTGGAGGGGCCGTGTGAGCAAAGAGAGCCTGGCGTGCATGGGCAACTGGGAACAGGCCAGAATTCCCCACCACAGAGAGGAAGCAGGGGTTGGTGCAGGAGGAGGACGGGTAGGTAGGAACCAGACATGCAGGGTGTTGTGGGATATGACAAGGATGCTAATCTGTGTACCAGGGGAAAGGGCGACCACAGCAGGGATGCAAAGAGCATCCTGAATGGAGGGGGTAAGGCCGAGAGGAGCAGGTGTGCAATTCACAGGGACAGACTTGCATTTCTGAAAGTTGACTCGACAGGTAGAATGTCTCGCACAGTGGGTTCACGCACACCACTTAGGGAGCTCTCATAATAATGCAGACAAGGGACGGTGAACAATTAAAAGAGAGCAATGGCAGGTGGTATGAATGGATATATTTGGTAAATTCTAAAAATCATCTGAACTCACTGAGAGACTAGATGGGGGCTAGAGAGACGGAGAGGTGCAAGCTAGACTTCTGGTAGGTGGACTGCAGCCTCCCTCGCTGTGAGGAGGAGCATGGCTTAGAATGACCACCTGTCAGGAGAGGTGGAATGGAGACATTTTTAAGGGCTCTGAGCAATATGCATGTATTTCTATCGAAACATTTTCACCCACCCACCCATAGGCATTAAAAAGAGGAAAAGCATGAAAGCAGCACGGTAAAATCTGGTAAGCTGCACCCACAGCAACCATACAATGGACAGAAAGAGAAACCTCCACTGCTTCTAGAGTCACAACCACGGATGCCCAACTGTCCTGAAACAGGCGGGCAAGAATGAGAGCACTAATTCCCCTAAGAAGTTGGTTTTTCTCTTTCTAGTACTTGATTCATTCCTGAGACAGAAGAGCAGGTTGGGCATGACAGCAACGGTAGATGCCACCCAAAATCGTTCTCATTTTACAGATGAGAAAACTGAGGATCGGGAAGCAGATTACATATGCTGATGGCCATCAAGCATCGTTCTACGTAATAGATCTACTGAACTATCAGGGGATCATGCAACTCAGTGATAGGATGTGTCCTTCATACCTTCCTATACCATTCATCCCAGGAGGTCACGGTTCCATTTCCGGTCAGGGCACATGTCCGGGTTACAGGCTCAATCCCCAGTAGGGGTCGTGCAGGAGGCAGCCAATCAATGATTCTCTCTCATCATTGATGTTTCTATCTCTCCCTCCC
>NW_005361994.1:2099808-2118808 GCF_000412655.1 Myotis brandtii
ATATATATACATACATACATAGTGTGTGTGTGTTTCTATATATTTTTTAAATATTTTTATTGATTTCAGAGAGGAAGGAAGAGGGGGAGAGAGATAGAAACATTAATGATGAGAGAGAATCATTGATCAGCTGCCTCCTGCACATTCCTCACTGGGGATTGAGCCGAAACCCAGGCATGTGCCCTTGACCAGAATTGAACCTGGGACCCTTCAGTCTGCAGGCCGATGCTCTATCCACCAAGCCAAACCGGCCAGGGCTAAAAATATATTTTTAATTTTAAAAAATTGGGGCTTAAAGTCTAAATTCCACTGTACCTTTGTTGGATGAAGATCCTCTTCAGCAAATTGTACAGCTTGCTGTTCTCATGACCACAACACCTATTGGAGGAGGAAAATCTTTCTGAAAAAAAAGAGAGAGAAAAATGAATGAAGGGAGAAAAAGGAAACAAAAGAGTGATGCAAAAAAATTCTAAAATCTAGAGAAAAAACTATCTTGCCAAAGTAGGTAAGAAAAAAAGAAGGAAGAAGGAAAGGAAGAATGTAGAACAAAAAGCAAAGAAAACTATTGCAAAAGAGCTGAGCCCCAAAGGGAGAGCCTGGAGATGAGACTGTGTGTGACAATGCAGAGGAGAAAGGAAGGAGCTGGTTACTCAGTGGTTAGAGCATAGCCCTGTGGACTGAAGGGTCACGGGTTCGATTCTGGTCAAGGACACACGTATGTTTCTCTCTGTGTCTCTCTCCCCCTCCTTTCTTCTCTCTCTGAAATTCAGTGGGGAAAATATCTTTGGGTGAGGATTAACAACAACAGAAAAAATGTGGATTTTTTTTTTAAGGAGTACATATTAGTGTCTCTTTTGATCAGTAAGTCAATGTTTCAACTGTGTTATCCCTGCCTTCCTTGTGGCTTTTCATAATCATTCTTGAAGTAAAAGTGGTTTTGCAGACACATTGGGTGATATTCTTCTCACTTGACCGATTATTGAATTCACCCCAAAGCTGTCTGTCTGTCTGTCTGTAAGCCAAGGTGTTCACGCAGAAGGAACGCCAGGAAAGCTAAGAATGACATGACATCTCAGAGCAAATTAACTTACCTAATGGCCCTGTCAATCTCCCCTCGCCTCAAACTCCATTTGTTGGTTTATACAAAACTGGATCCCATGTTCATCGGGTTTGCTCTTTCCCACGCATCAGCCAGTTACTTCAGCTTCCTTGCACTCCTACTAAGTGCTAGGCATACATGATCACCATAGGAAATATAAGGACCATTTCCCCCACCCCCAGGAAGCATACATATGTTATGGACTGAATGTGCCCCGCCCAAAATTCATACTGAAGCCCTAACTCCCAATGTGATGGTATTTGGAGATCGGACCTTTGTGAGGGCATTAGATGTAGATGAGGTCATGAGGGCGGTGCCCACATAATGGGATCACTGTCTTCATACAAAGAGGAGGAGATGTGAGAGCCTGTATCCCACGCCCCCTGCTCCCCTTCTGCAGGAAAGACCCTGTGAGCACTCTACAAGATGGGGACCATCTATAAGCCAGGAAGAGAGTCCTTACCATGAACCAAATCTTCTAGCACCTTGATCTTGGACTTCCTAGTCTTCAGAACTGTGAGAAATAAATGTCCATTGTTTAAGCCACCCAGTCAGTGGTATTTTGTTACAGCAGCGCTAGCTAAGACAGTGAGTAATGTTAGGCAGGGAGGTAGCTATGACTGCCACAGCCAGGGAGCCAGGCTGCCCACAGTAAGGATTTCCTGCGTACTACAGACTGTGTTACATTAGGACAGGAGGAGTGGTGCCCCTTGAGTTGGGGAAATCCAGGAAGCCTCCTAGAGGAAGTGCACTGGCGGGATTCCTAGGAGCCTGAGGAAGCAGGCTTTCAAGCCAAGGGAAGCATCAAAGCTTATTTGGCAAAGGAATGAGGAAATGATACACTGTGACAAAATTATACCCTCATATATGTGGTACTCCCTTTATCTTACCTAATAATAGACAAACATGTAAATTGACCATCCCTCTGCTACACTCACCAGCCAATCAGGAGAGTATGCAAATTAACCCAACAAAGATGGCGGTTAATTTGCATACATAGGCTCAAAGTGGCGGGGCGAAGACTGAAGGCTCCAGCTGGAGGAACGAAGGCCTGGGTCCCGGGTGCCAGAGGATAACCGGTGCCGGCAGCCAGGGGAAGGGAAGGCCTATTGCACGAATCTCTTTGTGTAACGGGCCTCAAGTTATTTATAAAAGTCTAGTGGGGCAAACTTGATTTGACGAAGCTCATCGCTACTCCATCCCTATAATGTAGACATTGTCCATCTTTTATCATTCCCCAAATGTTGACAATCCTTTCATACACTTTATCTTCCCTACTGCATACTGCCTTGCCTATGTAGTCCATACTTGGTTAAATAACGTGCTGCTGATTCCCAGATTTTTAGTCGGTGCGAGAGGACAGACATCAGATATCTATGAGAGATGGCAGGCACGGCGGAGAGACTAAGGAGGCATAGAGGCAACAAAGGCTCCTTACAGGAGCCGCCTCGCTATCTAGCTGGGTCTTGGAGGTCAGGCACATTGCTGTATGTGTAAACTGCAAGGGAAAGTGAAGAAGAAATTCTAGGCTAAAGAAATGAGCAACAAGCCCTAGCCGGTTTGACTTGGTGGATAGAGCCTCGGCCTGAGGACTGAAGTGTCCAGGGTTTGATTCCGGTCAAGGGCACATGCCCAGGTTGCAGCTTAGATCCTGAGTAGGGGGCGTGCAGGAGGCAGCCGATCAATGATTCTCTCTCATCATTGATGTTTCTATCTCTCTCTCCCTCTCCCTTCCTCTCTGAAATCAATAAAAAATATATTTTAAAAAAAGAAATGAGCAACAATTTGGAGAAAGGAGAGGCAATGGAGGCTGCTGCCTGCCCTCCTGGCAATACAGTCAGGCATCTGTTACAGTGGCACGTACACAGAACCTACTGATACCTCCGACCCCACCACCGTGGTGCATTTGGTAAACAGTTGTGAGTACCTGCTATTTGCCGGGCAGTAGGGTAGGCTCCATTAGAAAATAATAAAACAAGTAATAATTCATAGCATTCAGAGGGCCTGTACTGGAGCCATGGCTTCAAAAAATAAAAACTAATGCTAGAATAGGCAGAAAGATAGCAAGTCCAAAGCGTACACTCAAATAAGAAGCACGTTTCACAAGGTTTTCGCATGGTTCAGGCCCTCCAGTTTTCTAGCCTGGACACAGTTTTGTCACATGCATTTCACATGATTAGCTTTTTACTACAGTATAATAGAATGGCGAAGGGTAGAATCTCTGAAGTCACACTAGTTGTGTGATCATGGGCAAGTTACTTAACCCCTCTGTACCTCACACTTGGGGTCTGTGAACTAAGGATGATAAGAATACCTGTAACATAGGGGTTTTATAAGTTAAAAGCACTTAAAACAGTCCTATTTTATGTTTGGGTTGTTTTGTTAGTATCACAATTACTTCTAAACTGTTATTCATGCCTAACCAACCTCCCACCTCCACCCAACCGCCAGGACTATATTTTCACACTAGAGGCCCAATGCATGAAATTTGTGCAAGGGGCTCGGCCCTCACAGCTGCAGCAGCTGCCTAGGCTCTTGCAGCCTGGCTTCATCCAGAAGGTCATCTGGAAGGACGTCCAGAAGCTTGTTCAGCTGTCTGGTCTAGTTAGCATATTTCGCTTTTATTATTATAGATGGTTATCATAGAGGTGACAGATATATGGACACTTAATGGATATTTTCACCAGAGGCTTGGAAGATTATGTCCAAATTTCTCAGTCTAACAGACAGGGCCCCCTGAGTTGGTCCATTTAACTCTCTGGGCACATGACCCACCATCGTTGCCTTCTATTCACCCATCTATCCTACATTCCAGCCCATCTGACTCCCTGTCAGAGAAGGTAAGTGACTCCCGAGGTTGGAAGGCTACGAGGATATTCAGGGAGGTTAAGTGACATCTCTAAGGATACTCCCTGACTCTTCAGCCCCCACTGTTTCTATCAATCCATTCTGCTGCCGCCCTTGAGAGCTATTATTGTACCAAGAGCCAGTGTATCCAATGTTCGCATTGTCTGTCTCTGCCACTTGACTGAGCTTTTGAGGGCATCTTGTCTCATTCATCTCTGCATTAGCTGCGCCTGGTACTAAGTGGGGTAACACTGTGAGAATTAACGCAAGCTTGGGGAAACTGACCAGTCATATAGGTGTATTTATATGTGCACTTATTTTTACGTTAATAAGACATGACTTCTAGTGGGTTAATCAAACACACTAAATATTGTTATTGCTGAGCGCTCATATTATGCCTTCGCTCTTAATGAGAAATGCTCACGCTGAGATTTTTAAAGGGAATGGCAAGCCAGACAAGGACGTCTGCTGGTCAAGGAGGTGTCAGCCCCGACACGTGGACTCTAGCCTCTCTATCTGCAATATCGCTATGGAAAATGGCAGGTAACATGTTAGCCTCTGAATGTCAGAAAAACAGGAAGAGTTTCTTGCTTTTGATCTTACATATTCACACAATAAATCGTACCTGTGCATGTGTGTGTGTAGTGGACACAGTTTTGTCACATGTATTTCACATGATTAGCTTTTTACTGCAGTCTAATGAGAAAGATGAGGCAAAGGTTATTTCTGCCAAATTCCTGAAGAAGAGCCTGAGGTTCAGGGAGTTCAATGAGGGGGAGTGAGGCCAGTCGCTGTGACTGCAGAAGAAGGAAAACCGCGAACGCTCTGTCTAGAGAGCCAAGTGACACTGATGAAGGACCGCAGTGATAAATTAGCATTCCCATCTTGACTGACTCCATCAGCAGGAACAAATTCACAGGGCAGGGAGAGAAGAGAACAGGAGGGTCCTGTTACAATTTATCAAGTGATGACTACCAGAATCTCATTGTTCAAAGACAAACACATCAAAACAATGCTGGAGCACCTGCTACTTGACTTTTTAAAGGCCCTGTATCCAGTAAGTGACTGGGCCCAGAATATGTCCCCGATTTTCTTTCTTTAAAAAAAGATTATTTACTTATTTGAGAGAGGAAAAGAGAAAGAAAGACAGAGGGGGTGAGAGGGAGAGAGAGAGAGAGAGAGAGAAACATCAGTTTGTTGTTCCACTTATATATGCATTCATTAGTTGATTTTTGCATGTGCCCTGGCTGGGGATTGAACCCAACACCTTGGGGTATGGGGACAATGCTCTAACCAACTGAGCTACCCAGCCAGGGCTGTCCTAGGATTTCCTAACTCCCAACTTGTGTAGTCCCACAACGCTTTCCAGAATTGTGAGCATCACATCTGGCCTTGAAAAGAGGTGTGTGTGTGTGTGTGTGTGTGTGTGTGTGTGTGTGTGTGTGTGTGTGTGTTTTAAAACTGGGAATATCTCCATAGGCATTTCCAAAATCCCAAGGACCTGGCCACACCATGAAACCCAAGGATCAAAAGGAGACCAGACAATGCTCAGTAATTTTCTTTTCTATTTTTCTAATCTCTTTTTTCTCTCCTTTTATTTTAAGCCTTTCTTTCTTTTTCTCTTTGCCTCTGCAGTAGAGTGCTAGTCAGTAATTCAAACAAAAGGCACACATAAATGGTACTTCAGTATTAAGTCCTGGGGGACTAAAGTGATTTATATTCTCTTTCTTCAGCAATATTTGCTATAAAGCTACTGAAGATAATATTTAGAGGAAGTGGATATTTTGCCCCAATTTCACCTCTTAATCCTTAGAGCTTTTCCTTGATATCTATCAGCAGTTCATAAAGACTTTAACATTTTATGAGCAATATGTTGACTTCCTTTTACACTGGCAAGGAAAAAATAAAAATAAACTCTCATTGAAGAGGACTACAATGTCTCCCCATATGAAACTGGGTAATAAACCAAATAAAATAGGAACAAAAAGTAGAAGTAGGTTCTAGTTTTTTGGTGTTTTTTGAAAAAATATATTTTTATTGATTTCAGAGAGGGAGAAGGAGAGAGAGATAGAAATAAAGAAATATCAATGATGAGGATTGATCTTCCATCCCCTGCATGTCCCCTACTGGAGCCTGAGCCACAACCTGGGCATGTGCCCTGACCAGGAATGGAACCATGACCCCATGGGTCAATGCTCAACCACTGAGCCACATGGGCTGGGCTTTTTTTTCCCCCACACACACTTTGTTCCAAATCTGTACACTGGGAAATTTTATTTATTTTGTTTAGTCTTTCCTGAGGGGAAAAACACACGAAACTACAGTGGGATTGTCATCAACCTGTGTCAACAATGTTAACGAAAGGTGATAATTATGATTTCAAAATATTAGTGGGAGGTGGCAGACAGAGATACAAAAGTGTAATACTCTTTGTACCTGAAGACTAAAAGCATTTCTGCAATGTCCACCAGGTTATATTTAAATTCTTTATAACTCCCAGACCTGACATTTATAATTTTAAGAGTTGATTTTATCGGAAATCAAACTCAAGAGACATGGAACATATTTGCAGAAAAACTTTGATCTCAGGAATAATATTTTACATGTATATATATCTTCAAGTTTAAGGGGACAGTTGACTTGATAATAGTACATTGACAGGATGCTGATTTAATACTTTTTTTTTCTTTCCTAACTACAATCATTTGCGTAGTGTGTGTAGGCTTTCTTTTTTAAGTAATCTGTGTGATATAATCTTTTAATCAACTCACTTTTTTAATAGGTAACTTTATATCTACACCTAAAAATTAAAAACAATTATTTTTCACTTGCCAAAAAAGACAAGGTAAACTTGGAAATAAAATGAATCAATGCAATGTTCTTAACCTTCTAACAAGGCACTTGACGTATATGCTTCAGGCTCTGAGCCCCAGGCCAGTGTTCTGCTTAGAGAGATCTGCACAGGCAGGCTCCTGAAATGTTCTCTTTTGACATCATCAGAAGGTTGAAAGGGAATTGAAAAGCAAGTAACTTTCCCACCGTGAGATCCAATGGTATTTCTTTTCCAAGTCTGTGTTCCACCAGAAATCACCATGGGGGTGCACCACCTGCCGTGAGACAAACACTGGGGTCTCCTAATGAGTTAATAGGCAAAGGTGGAATTCCTCTGTTTCCCCTTCTTTAACTGATGACAAGTGCTGGGGTCTCCTAAGGAGTTAGCCAGCCAAAGGTGGAATTCCTCTGTTTCCCCTTCTTTAACTGAAAAATGGAGGGGGTGGCACTTGCAATTCTGAACAGTTGGGAGGGTTACATGGAACAGCATTCTGTAAAAATGCCAGTATACCCTTGTTGTTCAATTAGTTCTGGTTACCTTCCACCCTCCATCCAGTTTGTCTTTCCATTCTGTCTAGTCCACCGACATTAAGACTCCTTTCATTTCAAGCCCCTGCCCTCACCCTTCACATATCCTTTCTTCACACAAAAAATCTTCTTTAACTTGTGTAAGTTACCCCTCATTGTTCTAGAACATTCTGAGGTGTTTGTAGTCCTGCGGAAATCACATCCAATATTCTGACAACCTCCACAAGTATATCTGCCTGTTCTGTTAAAAGCTACACTGGCAAAATAAATAAACAGCTCAGATGGTGTGACTCAGTGGTTGAATGTTGACCTATGAACCAGGAGGTCATGGTTCGATTCCCTGTCAGGGCACATGCCTGGGTTGCAGGCTTGACCCCCAGTAGGTTGCAGGCTTGATCCCCAGTAGGGGGCGTGCAGGAGGCAGCCCGTCAATGATTCTCTCTCATCATTGATGTTTTCATCTCTTTCCCTTCCTATCTCTGAAATCAATTTAAAAAAGCTACACTGGCAAAATAAATAGATAGACATATAGATGAAAAAAATACTAATAATATATAAAAGAGCACAGGTTAACTACCTCTGGGTAGGGGGAAGGGGAGAGAGGTTGAGAGCCACGTGATTCTGTTCATAAATGAGACATCATTTGGGTGTAAAATCCTGGGGGAAAAATAAGTTTCTCTTCTTAAGGGGAAAAAAGCTTTAAAGTCTCATCAGGCTCCTTTTAAAAGGCTTCTCAAACATCACATATCTTTTCCAAAACACTTCGTTGAGTTAAGTGTAGATTAATCAGAAACGCACGGCTTCCATCTCCCTGAGAACACACATGGATTTTTACATGCAGATTCTAAATGCCCCTCCTGTTTCCCATCACTTCAAAATGGGAAAGGACGCATTAGGTCCTCAAGACCCACCCCAAAGCCCTCAGCCTGGCCCTTGATTTTTGCAAAGCATGAGAAATGGTGACTTTGGCCTGAGATCTCTTTGATCCTCTCAAGGAATACTAGAGGAATGTGCATTCTTAGAATTCTGGACAGAAAAAGAGTAATTATTATTATTTTTAATTCTCACCTGAGGAAATTTCTTCCATTGATTTTTCTTTTTCTTTTTAGGAATAGTGCAGGAGAGGAGGAGGGGGGGAGGGGGAGGGAGAGAGAAACATTGATGTGAAAGAGACACATGGATTGGTTTCCTCCTACATGCACCCCAACCTTGGGTCCAGGGATCGAGCCTGCAACCAAGATACATGCCCTTGACCAGGAATCAAACCTTCAACCCCTCCGTCTATGGGCCAAAGCTCTAACCACTGAACGAACCAGCCAGGGCAGAAAAGGAGTCATTAATAAGCGATGTGACCTTGGTGATCTTTTCAGACCTCAGCGAGGCACAGCAGGAAAAGCCACTGTATTCAAAGATCCCAGCCTGGTTCCCTGGCTTCTACTCTGATGAGCTGTTTGCGGTTTCCTCCTCTGAAACACTGGGGTGCTGGACACTGTCTACTTACCCTGCGGTTTGCTGTGCCACAGATGGGAGATGGTAAATCAACAATAGTTTATGGAGCATCTCTTCTGGGCTCCTGGGGATTCAAAGAGAAATGGACAAAGCAGTGCTCTCTGATCTTGGAGGAAACTCTGGTTCTGTCTCTGGAGGAAGAAGGCCGCATGGCTCTCTGGGAGTCCATGTTGGAGCTTCATCTTGGGGATGGGGCGACCTGGGTGAGTCTAAAGGCCGCAGAGACAGTGCCCTCTGCCTCAGGGGTCGCTTACACCCTGGATGGGCAATGGCTTTGTAAACACTCAGGCGCTGAATGATGAGGCACTAAAGGGCCAGTGCATCCTCATTCATACCTGGGGGTGTCATTAGAATGACCATTTCCACCACTGTTAGGCAAATCGCCACTTGGGATCTGAATTGTTTCTTGATGTTCGCTCCTAATTGTGTTGGAGGAATTTTTAATTTCTTTTCAGTGGTTGGTTCTCCCCCCTTTTTAAAAAATCCTAACCCGAGGATATGTTTTGAGTGATTTATTTTATTTAAGAAAGGGCGCCTCAACCAGGACTGAAACTACAACTTGACTGGGAATCAACCCCACAACCCTTGAGTGTAAGGAACGATGCTCCTACCGACTGAACAGGGATCAATTGTTCAGGCTTTTTGTGTGAGTTATCTTCACTGTTCTCTTTCTGCTCTAAAAGATCGAGTTTCCTGGTTTTGTTTCTTTTTACTTTGCTTTGCCATCCTCTTTTCTCCCTCTCTCATTTCCAGTGAAATCTGTTCTGCTTGTTGAGTTCCCCACACCAATCTGCTGGGCCATCTGATTTTTCTAACTCTAAATCTGGGTCTATTTCTAGCGAACTGTTGACAACAATACTGTGGTTATCTTTGTAGTCCTAGTCGTTTGTTCATTACCTTAAATAATACAGTTGCTGAATGTGGACTATATCAGGCTTGGGGTGAGGTTTGGGATACACAGGTATGGATGGTACAGTCTCTGCTTTGGAGGAGCTCAGATTCCAGCAAGGGTGATAGACAAATGAACTTAACGTGATAGAGCAGGGTGTTCAGCCTCATGCTACAGGTGTGTGCAGGAATAGCAGAGGTATATAGGTGGGGACAGGCGTGAAGACTGAAGAGCATAAGTCATACCTGGGATCCATCTGGAATGAAAGAAACAATGTCCACTATCCATTGAGAAGCATCCTGAGAGAGTCTACTCAACAAGCTGATCTCAACTGCATCCCCAGAGTAGAGCCACACCTACTGGCAATTCCAAGGAGTGTCTGAGCACAAGGCATCTCCAAGTAGGCCATAAACTGTACTCTTTCTATGCAAATTGAGGTTCTAGGCAAGTCCCCGGAGGAGCCACACCCTCTTACTCAGCCTCTGCCCAGGCACTTCTGGGTCCAGATTTCTTCCCCTGAGACCTTCCCATTGTAAGGCTGGCCAAGCGCTAGTCCCCAAAGTCCATGGCTTCCAGATCATTGGGAAAATGGGGCATTCCCAGCAGAGGTCCACGACAGGGAAATGAGTATGGGCCTGACCTACTGTGGGCAGGTGGCTTCTTCTTTGAAGCCCTCAGTTGGCCAGGCCTCACCTCCCAAAGGTTCTGAATGCGGGTGTGAAGCCTGGAGGCAGGTCCTTACCCCTGTCTGAGTAGCAGAGGTCCACGACAGGGAAATGAGTGTGGGCCTGACCTACTGTGGGCAGGTGGTTTCTTCTTTGAAGCCCTCAGTTGGCCAAGGACTCACCTCCCAAAAGTTCTGAATGCGGGTGTGAAGCCTGGAGGCAGGTCCTTACCCCTGTCTGAGTCCTAGCACCCTCCTCACCTACAACTGACACCCGAGTCCATTTCCCCAGAGAAGTGGGAGAGCGCTTGCTTCTTCCAGAAGGATCTTGGCTCTGGCCCTTTATTCTCTCATTTATGCCTTGAGACCCCATTAATTCTCCTTTAGGTCATTAAATGCACAATATTTCTATTTTGATATCAGATCATGAGACTGAAGCCGGCTTCCTTTTAACATGAGCTGCTTTTAGCCTCTTATTAAGGTGGGGGGAGGGGGAGCAAACAAAATCATAAAAAACACAATTTTCTTCTTCAGGAAGGAATACAATTGAGGGTGCAAGGTGTAAACTGTTGAGAAAGGGATGATTGGAAGGTGAACGGCTGGTTTGCCGGGAGCTCAGAATGTGCTGGAGAACAGTGGAAGATGCCATTTAGAGGGCTGGCCGAGTGCCCTGTGTGGCCACCAGACAGGCTTAGACGATTAAGAGGAGCAGCCTCGCCGTAGGGATTTCTCCAAAGGTCTGTTCCCTGGCCCTCTGCTCTTTTTAGGTAGGTATCCATGGACCCACTTGAGATGAAACTAACATGATTGAGACATGGTTTCTCTCATCGCATCCTTGAATAAAACAACCCTATGCGTGAAACATTCCAGTAAAGCATACAAGACCTTATCCTCAAAGAGTGTAGGAGACTCGGAGTGGTTATCAAACTGGTGAACCAGCGAGCTGGTCTAATCTACAGAACCAGTCGTGTGTTCGGCCAGGATTTGAAACCACATAGAGACGACTCCAAATGCTGTGCTTTTTCTTGCAGGCATCACGTGTCCTACCCCCAGATCAGGGAGTTAACATGTCCAAAAGCCCGAGAATGGTTTCATTGGGCTGGTGCCTGTGGGACAAATAGGTTGTGCTATGAAAGAAAGGTGGAGTGATTATGGTTTCTCTCATCGCATCCTTTAATAAAACAACCCTATGCGTGAAACATTTCAGTAAAGCATACAAGACCTTATCCTCAAAGAGTGTATGAGACTCGGAGTGGTTATCAAACTGGTGAACCGGCGAGCTGGTCTAATCTACAGAACCAGTCGTGTGTTCAGCCAGGATTTGAAACCACATAGAGACGACTCCCAATGAGGGGCTTTTTCTTGCAGGCATCATGTGTCCTACCCCCAGATCAGGGAGTTAACATGTCCCAAAGCCCGAGAATGGTTTCATTGGGCTGGTGGTGCCTGCGAGACAAATAGGTTGTGCTATGAAAGAAAGGTGGAGTGATGGACAGAGGCCTAATTGGGATTTAGAGAAGGAAAATACATTTCCCTTCACAGTTTCTCCATCTGAACAATTAGGAGGTTATTGTGGAGAATAGATAGCAGATGCCAGTCAATCCGGGGGTGCTGAGGAGGGTACTAAACACTCCCTAATAAGAATATCCACAACTGCCAAGGCTACTTATCCTCACATTTCCTTCCAGGAAAGTGATTATCCACCTTACGTGATTTCAGGGAAGGGTACAACCTGGTGAAAATTAAGGTGTTGCCTGCTCAGGCACAATGAGATAATTTGGGGAAGAAAGCCAGAATTTTCATTAGGCTCCATCGTTTTGGCAAGACACATGCACTTGGTTTTTGTCCAGTTTTGGAGAATGCAGGAGCCAGTCTTACACATCTTCATTGGAAATGAGTGGTCTCTCTGGGTTTCCTACCAGAAAATAACAGGGGGTGGAGTATGTTAGCATCATTATTTTTTTCTGATGTTGTTGTCTTCCTACGATGTCCCAGTAAGCCTCACTTCAAAAATATATATAGCACACAAGATCTGCTTTGACGGAGTCTCTGGGGCTGCATTAGTGAGCCAAACTCCAGAGGACTGAGATAATTCAACCAAGACAAGACATATTATTAGACCGTGTAGATACTAGGTGCAGGGAGCAAATGTAATCTCAGCAGCAAAGGAAAGAATTGTTTCTAGACTGCATTAATTTGCATCTGAGTACCTGAACTTGGTTTTGTCTTCTCCTCCCTCACCCCAGCCCCCGTTATTCTGGCTTCCTATTTTGAAGACTGCTCAGGTTATGAGCTAAATGAGTTGTCCCCGGGCCGTATTTGCAGGGACAAGTGACAACCTGGCCTGCAGTTAGTTCTGGAACCTGAGGCTCAGGAGTCAAGAGCCTCACCCAATTCTTTTCCCATAAAATGAAGAGGTTGAACTAGACCATCTCTAAGGACCCTTTTGGCTCTAAAAGCTTCTAACTCTGTAACACCGAGGAAATAACTGTATCTTCTTCTCACCTCACAAGATGATTGCAAGGATCAAATGAGAGAGCGGATGTACTTGGGAATAGTTGAAGGGCTATTCAGATCTAAATAGTAACAGCAGAAGTGAGCCTCAACCTTGGCCTCCAGCACAGAGGAATGAAATAAGACCTTGGGTTCCATTTGGTTTCCATATTCTCAAGGGGTTGCCAGAACAGTGCTTGTTACACTGAGTCTCAATCACCTTGTTTGCTTTTAAGAAATACACTCTCCTTGGAGCGTTTGATTTAGTTGGTTAACCATGCCATCGGGCCCATATTTACAGAACCACATGCAGTTAAAGGATTCTGATTCTGTTTTGAAACACATCACGTTTAGTTCATTTTGAATTGCAATGTATGAGTCTCTTCTACAGTGAGATGATGAAGGTGAGGGTGGGTGGTGGGTGGGAAGAGATCAACCAAAGAACTTGTATGCATATGTGCATAACCCGTCTACACAGACAATAGTGTGGGGAAGGCCTGGGGCGGGAGGCAGGTGCAAGCTAGAAGGGATCAATGGGGGGTGAAATGGGATTCATCTGTAATACTTTCAACGATAAAGATGTTTTTAAATAAAAAATAATAAAAGTAGGTCATAGTAAGTATTTTAATCTTGAGAGATAGTTACTAGATTAGATTTAATGTTGGAAATGCTGAGCCTAAATCTCACTCTTTAACGTATTGACTGTGTATCCTTGAGCAAATCACTTCACTTCTCTGAGCCTCTGGTTTCTCATACTTTAAAGGACACCAACAATAAATAGCCTTTCCATCCATAGTGCCTTAATAATTAAAGAGACACTGTATGAAAAGAAGCGAATGGGGCATATTATAATGTTAGCTTGCCTCCCTCTTTACTTGCCCTTTAAAACTTCATAGCTAGGGGGTATTGGCAAAACACAGTGCTGTCGACTAACCAAATCATTAGTAAATACATCTCTCCATTGCCTAACAGGTGTTTAGATATCCCACCCCTGAACGAATGCCAATCTAGGATTTTGTTTACAGGTATCTGCTTCCCTCTCTGAGACTGTTTAGCGGGTGGTGTTTGGGCGAGTAAAATCACCTTCTGTTATTGTTAGCTTGTGTTAAAATTTAGGGAGATATGCCCAAATGTATGTCTTGTAGGAATTTCACCTTAACTAGTTAGCTATATTTATTCGCACACAGACATGTTTGCGAAGGCAAGCACATTTTTCTTTCCCATTTCCTCCCATTCTACGTCTCTGGAGCACACCCGCTACTTCCAATAAAGCTGTTGTAATGGCACGTTTATGAAAACACAGATCCTGGCTACCCTTCCCCTCTGGACTCTCCAAGAAAATTGGAGACCCCGTTAGTAGGTAGGAGATGAAAGGCGGGTTCAACCATCTATCAGATTGTATCAGAGGAACGGAAATTGTTTTCTAAACCTCAATTAGGCCTCATACCACCCCCCTGAGGCAAAAAAGAAGTATTAGGCAGTTTTATGGAGACACCAGCTGAAAACCCACGGAGAGGTTAATCAATTTGCATCAAATGTCTTCTAGCCGGGCTGCCGTGAGTGAGGAACAAAACGGAATTTCTTCCCAGGGAGCAACTTACCTTCTTTTGATTTGCCTGATGACTAGAGTGTATGCAACTTCTGGAAAATGATGATGAATGTGGCGCAGCAACCCCGGAGAAAGGATTAGCGTGCGTTTCCCCATTTAGCCAAGGAGTGATTTGTTTTCCACGCAAAAGCAGCGGCGCCTTTTTTTGTTTTGCCAAACACTTTTGTGGAAATGACCCCTCTGAGGAAGGAGAGGAGGAAAAACCGAGCGATTCAGGAATCAGGGTAGCGATTGGTAGGCTATTTCTTTTTCTTTTTTTCTTTCCTTCCCACCTCCTTCTGCATAGCAACCTGCACCCAGATTGCACGCTAGAGGGCACTTGAGGTAGAAGAAAAAGCGCCCTGACATTCACATCCATGAGACTGGCTGCTTGTGCAGGCAGCAGCCGCAGCCTGAACACCCTGCCTGTTTCCCACGCGGCAGCATCTCTCTAATAAATGAACAAACAAAAAAACTCCTTCGACAGCATTATGCAGCCCGGACTAATAAAGACATTCTGCTCACATTTCAGGGATGTGATTGCCTTTCAACTTCTTGGAGCCTTTGTTGGATGCGCATAGAGCAGTCTTCCCTCGGATCACCCACTTGATCAGAGCCAGAAACTCTATTTTAGGCAAAATAGGAGGCGCGGATGGGTCTTTCCCCCTAGGCATCTGGATGCCCCTATACACGTGTGATGATGTGATAGTGTAAGTATGCAAATGCTGGCCATCTTCTAAATCAGACTTTGATCAATTACATGTCATTATTATGTTTTAATATTGAATACAATCTGATAGATGAAACGTGTAGTATTTCAGGGGGTGGGAGGAAAGGCTCGCCTTTATTCCTCTTTTTTTAAAAACATATTTTTATTCATTTCAGGAAGGAAGGGAGAGAAAGATAGTAACATCAATGATGAGAGTCATTTATCGGCTGCCTCCTACACCCCCCACTGGGGGTCAAGTCTGCAACCCAGGGATGTACCCTGAACTATTTTAACTTTTTTCCCCCTCTTCATGGCTCCCATGTTAAACTAAGAGGGGTCTGGAATTTTAATCAAGTTGCTCTTCTCTTTCAGAAAAAAAAAGAAAGAAAAATAAAATGCTAAGTGGGTAGTCCACAAAATAAACCAGTGGGCTGGCATATTTGATAGCTTTGTACCAGTTCTCTTAAATATATCTACTGCCCACCCTACTCCACGCCTCAGTTTCTGTTCAGAAGCTGAATTGGAGCTTATCTCTTTCCCAGCACCTGGGAAGATGGGAGATAATGCCATTTTGAAAACCTCTCCAAAAGGCTCTCAGCACAGATGTGGTTTTCACAAAAGTGTTTACACCTCCCTTTACTGAAAATATAATGGCCAGCTCAAGATTAGTTATTACAGTCAATATTAAGAGATCCAGGCCCTAATTTCAGGGACAGGTACAACCCGCAGCCAAGAGATGTAGAGAAATACAACTCAGAATGGCAAGCTCACTGGTGATTTCAGCCCAGGGATCCATAACCACTTCTCAAGAATCAGTTTAGTTTTCAAATCCCATAATAAAATTGGTGAAGTAATCACAAGATAAGTTTAGTGTGCATATGCTTTTCTTTTTCTTTTTTTTATTAAAGATAGTATTCTATTTCAGAATATTCCAGGACAAAAACAATAAATCCTATATAATAAAAGGGTAATATGCAAATCGACCGAACGGAGGAATGACTGTTCCCTATGACGCACACTGACCACCAGGGGGCAGACGCTCAATGCAGGAGCTGCCCCCTGGTGGTCAGTGCGCTCCTACAGGGGGAAGGCCGCTCAACCATATGCCGGGCTAATGGCTGGTGAGCACAGTGCCAATCAGACATCACTGGAGGGCTCCTGGACTGTAAGAGGGCACGGACCCGACTGAGGGACTCCCCCACCTTCCCCCCCCCCCACTGCACGAATGTATTTTTCTCATAGATATATAGATAGATATCACCTGAAAAAGAGAAGGAAAAGAAAAAATAATACCTAAGGCAGTAGTTCTTAAACTTGAGCCACAGAGTCCCCTGGATCATTTATGAATAACCCAGATTTCTAAGCCCCACCCCAATTCAAGGCATGAGAATTTGAATTTCTAGCCAATCCCCTGAGAATAGTGAGGCAGGACCTGGTCCAGAGCCCACAGCTTGACAGCCCCTGTGATCGCTCACATTCATGTAACTTGAGCACCATCATATATTTTCATGATTTTGGGGGGAGGAGAGGGTACGGGGTTTAAAAAAACTCTTAAAAAAATAAAAAGCTCCTGAATTTACTTAAACATTGACGGACTTCTTTAAACTGCTTTCCTAATTTTTTATCCCTATAATTTATGCTCCAATATTGGAATTGAAAATAAAATTTTAAAGTTTTTTTTGCTTAATGCACAAGTTGTTATATATTACTTACTCCCCCTCCCCCCCAAGAAAATAGACATGGTGGTTGTTAGATTTCATGGTGGTTGTTAGGATTACGTAACATAAAGTGTGAAAAAAAGAACTGTTAATTTCTTGAAAAGAGTACATATTCATTGGTGTAACATTTATGTTTTGGCCATCTTCATAGTTTAGATTCTTAAGGTTTTTATTTTAACTCTTATTTTCAAATACCCTTGGCAAGTATCACATGAAATCCCTTCATTCGCAGAATCCAAACTCCTCAACTTTTTACCTTTAGAAGGCATTCAGTGAATGAATGAATGAATGAGTTAATCTACATTTAAAAGCAACTAATCAATCTTAAAGTTCTCAATAACCATACAACAGCAAATACATTTTGTTGTGGGAATTTTTTAGTTAGATGGTTTTAGTTTTTAAGGATGTATACACTGAAGAATGAAAATAAGATAACTTTAAATTTAATGCAGCAAATAATCGATACGTTCGCTTCTACCATCAGTCCCTGCTCAACCTATAGAAGTTGGCTTCTTCCTAGCTTTTTTACACCTTCCAGGGCACCGCTTCCTGTAAGCCATGTGACTCCTTACTCTACTAGCCAGACATTTTGTTTACTGTCTCCCTCAGCCAAAATCAAAAGTCCCATCCACAGTGAAAAAGTAAAGTGTCTTTTACTACATGGATTCTCTCTCCATCTTATTCATTTGCTGTGGATTCCTCTGCAAAATTGTCTGTTTGTCACCAAAATCCAGGCCGGGGAACCCCTGCCTCATCCCACTCTGCGCATGGGTAGTCTGAATGTAGTCCTCTCTACCCCCCTCCCCCATCCCTTCTCTGATTATACTCCTGCCCTATCAGTTATGACCCCCTCCCTTCCCTAAATGCTCCATGACACGTGCAATGTCAGTGCCCATTCCCCAAAGCCTCTGTAACACACCCCTCTTCCTGCTGGAAGTTTGTAACCAACCCTGGAAAGGATGTTGACTGGAAAACACTTCCTTAAGGGGTTAGGCTCTCACCACTGTGACATTACTAGGATCCTATTAAGAGTGGGTGGAATTGTGAGAGAGGCAAATGCCTTGTCTTTCGGCATCCCTGATTCTTTTAGAAATATCTTTCTAGGGCTTTATAACATTATCCTAATCCTCTTTCATACTGCTTCATCACCCAGACCTCTCTGAAGAATCAGGAGGAAATTTGTAGGAAACTCCTACTGCAGCGCTTGGAGCGGAGATGAACAGTGGAGAGAGGGCTACCGTCAATTCCATTTGGCCAAGATCCAATGACAATGGATATAGCTGCTCTGGGAGTGAATGTGGACAAGGTGAGGCAAACCATCTTCATCCTAACCCCAGGTACCAAAAGCCATTGGATTCTCACTCTCTTCACTCTGTCCAAATAGTGTTGTTTTGCCTTTAAGAAAATGAGATTTGCAATCATGTCTATCTCTACCATTCTGGCTTCCTTTTAGGGGCAGTTTGCTATTTGTGACAGTCCCCAGCCTTCAGGAACACGCAAGCTTTTCTTTAGTTCTCACTGATGTAAGAAGGTACCCCGAGGGAAGGTTCAGACCATTTATTTAACGTGAAAATGAAATCCAACCCAAGGTGGGATCTCTTTGTCCACTTGGGGCTGCCTGCTCAGCAGAAGTCATATTGTGAGTGAGGTGTGACCGCTGTTCCTTTTTTATTTTTTTTTTATTTTTTTCAAGACAGAATCAGCCAAGTCCTGAATCCCCTGTAAGCACACAGAGTCTGAGCAAAGAACAGTTACATAGTGATTGCCTGGTGCTGGTGGCGGGTACCTCCTGGCTCTCCTCAGTTCTTCCTCTCTGAAATAGCAGTGTCTTGCCCATGACGGCTAGAATGCGAAACAGACAGATATCAGACCTACAGTCAATATTCTTCTCAACATTTCACGAAGGGATGCTAGATGCGGCACACACGTGCACACACACAATGTCAAATCTGCATCTATATTATAAGCATCTCGTGTCTGTGTTCTCATGCTGCTCACTCGCTCTCATTCATTTGAGTCAGACAGTGCAAACTCTATAGACCTTGCGTCTGGTCCTCTGCACTCTTTTCCCCATCTGTTTGGGCTCTGTCCCCAGATGGCAAAAGCCTTCCTCCGAGCTCACTT
>NW_005361994.1:2119184-2119666 GCF_000412655.1 Myotis brandtii
CATGGCGCCTAAGCAGAGATCTGGAGGCCAGGACACATTGAGAAGACCTTTAGCAACGCCCCCCTTTATAGCCAAGCAAGGTCTGCTCTCCTTTTCACATCTTATTGCACACCCTGCTGCTCTCCCTCATCTCAGCTCCCCAAAGGAGTAGAAGGGAGGGGTATGAGGAATGCGCTCCCCCCACAGGACCACACAACGCAGCCTCTAAACCCATATTGTCTGAGTAGAAGGCAGCGGTCTTACAAACACACCCCTCTGTCCGCAAGAGGCTCTTGGAATAAGGAGGAGGTGGGCTGCCCACGCGCGCGCCCCCCATTGCCCCGTGCGCCCTCTTCCTCCCAGGGAAAGCAGCTGTGGGCCACAGAGACGCTTCCAGAGCTACCGCCAGCCGCAGAACTCTGGTAAGCCTGGAGAGAGCGAGCTCGCGGTACCTCCTCCGCCTCCTTTAGCGTCCGCCAGCCCTCCTACCCGCCAGCGCGGTC
>NW_005361994.1:2120223-2120740 GCF_000412655.1 Myotis brandtii
GTCCCTCCAGCCATTTGTGAACCAAGAGGCTTGACATTCGCCAGCGCGGAGCCAGCCCAAGTAAGGACCCCCCCTTTTATTTTCCCCTCCACGCCCCGAGGACCCAGGAGGGACACTTCTTTTAGGAATGCCCCTGTCCCTTCCCACACCTTGGACACCTTGCGCGCCTCCTTCCGCTCCGATGCTGGATGCGGGTGCCCAGCCCAGGCGCCCGGCTGATCGGCGTATCCTTCCCCGAGATGCGCAGCCCAGGGGGCGCCTCCGGGACTAAATCGAGCTGCTCTATAGAGGGAGTTAAACAAAAAAGTAAGAATTAATGCATCCTATGTTTCAACAATTTTATTAAAAGATGATCACAGTGGATGATGGGTTTCTATGTGTTAGCCTCCGTGATGAGAAAGAAACTGGACCTCCTAGTTCATGACCCCCTCTTCTTACACTGGCTCTACCGCGGGTGGCCCTTTCTCAAGATCAGAGTGAAGTCCACCAGAGGCCTCAAAGGGGCCGCAGACAGGGC
>NW_005361994.1:2122437-2125468 GCF_000412655.1 Myotis brandtii
GCCGAGGCCCCCGGAGCCGGGGACGTCTCGGTTCCCCCACCCCCTCCTCTCCCAGCGCCTGCAGAACCTGCAGCTGCGCTGTCATCTCACGACTCCCACCCGCCAGCCCTTGGGGGGCGGGCCGCACCCCTCGCAGGACCCGAGGAAGAGAGGGCTCTCGCCTGGGTTCTGCGTAACAGGTTCCTCAGGGACCTGCCCCGGGTCTCCCAGGCTCTAGCCGAGGCTGGAGACGGCGAAGACCTGCCCCCGCCAACGGTGATGCCAACAGGTATCTACATTTTCCTCCGCCTTTTCCCTCCCCGAGACCAAAGCTCCCCCCGCTCCCCAATGTGGCCGAAATCTCAAAGTTTCCTTATCGTGGGCCCTTCCCCGTAGGCACAGAGCCGGTGGCGAGCGAAGGACCAGCCCTCTGCCTCCGCGAGCGGAGAGAGCAGCTGTTTGCTTGGGTTGCTCAATGTAAGAAATCAAACAACATTAATTGTTGATTGTTGCAAACGCACAACATTAGTCTGTAATGGAACCCCGGGCTGGCAGCTGCTCACTTCGGCTCCAATGAAAGGCTGGATCTTAGCATGGAGCGAGCCGGAGGGAGACAGGGTCCTTTCAACTTTCCCACCCTTTTCCTGAAGATTCCACAAGAGTTTCCTCTTTAAGAGGCAGGAGAGGAGCCCTCACTCCTTTAGCGCTAGAGCTGCTAATGAGCTCAGCCGGCTGGGCTGCCTTCTTAGCCGGCTCCCCAGGACTTGTGGGCTGGCCGTGGGAAGGAGGGGACACCCGCCAAGGAGGTAGGCAAGGGCACTGCCCTGGGGCTCCGGGTACTGTCGCCGAGCCCAGAGGAGGGACTGGGGTTGATCGGGGCCCTGGGGAAGCGCCGGTCCCCTTTACAACACTCCTGACGGCAGTCTCCATGGTTAGCAGCCCCCCCTGGGCGCTCACCTCCAGCTTCATTATAGGAGCCTTCCAACTGGAAAAGTAGACGTGGGAAAGAGATATTTATGTCGGATTGGAGATCGGGATTTTCCATCCTTTCACCCTCGCCTCGCGGCTGTACCTCACTGCATGCAAAATGAGCCCCATCTTTCACGCCAGACACAACTGAGATCCCTGCCTGGCTGCTGCCTTTGCCTTCACCAGCTGTGTCCACTTTTGCAGGGGGTTCATCTGGAGTGTGTCTGCGTGTCTGCGTGTGCGTGTGTGTGGCAGAGAGAGAGAGAGAGAGAGAGAGAGAGAGGAGTTTCTCTGCTGAGAGACCTGGTACCATTGAAGAATGTTCTCTGAGGGTTACATTTTCTTTTCCACTCCAAGGGAGTTCTCCGTAATTATCATGTCCAGACATGTTTTTCCACTTCCCCGAGCTCTGTGGCTGAAAGAAATTGGAGAGCTAGCCCTCTTATTAAATAATACTATGAATCCTAATATTTTGTAAATCGGCTTCCGCTAATGAGAAGCGCCCCGTCACATAGCCATTCCATGCTGGAGCAGTTGCGGGATTTTAAATCACCTTTGAGATGTTATTTTCTGGGCCCTGAAAAGGGCTCAGAGTTGAGAAAAAAAATCTGTTGTGAAAACAGAGAAGAGGCTGCCGGCAACTCTGGGGCTCCCTCCCTGCAGGGCTGTCCATCTTCCTTACTCTGTCCCCCACGTGCCCAAAGGAGTGGCAGGGCATCCCCTGACCATCACACATGGGCTAGATGTTTGGGGGACACGGACTCATGTTTTCCGAAATTTGTGCAGTGAAGCCGTCATTCCAACTTTTCAATCTCTTTTCCCCCTGCAATTAGTGTTACCATTACAATGAAGTGCTTTGGTTTCATTCCATTCTCAATCTACAATCTCCTAAAACTCTCAAGATTCCAGATAGGTACCCCACTCCACTCAAGACACTAGCATTTGGGGGGCTACCGTTTGGGTGCCCGGCATGGATTTCGGGAGCTCTGGAGGGTCTTAGAAATTTAGCTGCAGCACAGTTTGGCAGCAGCCCTCACTGGAAGAGCAGCTCCGGGTGCCTGCTCCGCACACATCAGCTCTAAAGGGAAGGGAGTCTTTACCCTGGAAAATAACTCTATCGGAGTATCATGCAGAACTCTGGTCAAGGCAGCAGTTGTCCAAAGCCACCCCTGAATTTAGCAATGAGCACACTTTAAGTAGCCAACGGTGGTATGCTGGATGTAAAAAACATTCCCTAAAACACGCTCAGCAGAAAGGAATAGGCCACTTGAGAAAGTATTTTGAAAGGCTGTTATATGCATGCACTCCTGACGCAACATTTCCTTGTAAAGTATTTAAGGTCTGGTGCTCCTGGTTCCCAGAGAGCACCCGATTGTTGGAGCCAAAACTAGGAAACTCCACAGAATGAGGGTATAATGATTCTGTTCAAGAAATTGCGCCTCTGGGCTTTGCTTCTAGGTTCCTTCCACTGGTTATTGGCGAGGGAAAAGGAACAAGCCCAGATAGGAAAGTTTAGACTCCATACCTCAGCTGTTCAGAAAAACATGTTGTCAGTACTTCAACGCGCTAAAGAAAAATAAGCATCTTTATTTTTCTACTCAAGGTGGCACTCCTTATAGCTTCCTCGACATTCCAGTGGAGCAAATTGTCCACGCAAAACCAGAAGCTTCTCAGGGGTAGAATGACATTCCATGTATATTTTCAACAACACTTTTCCGGCCCATCAGCAGAGGTTTGTGTTTGACAAACTCAGGAGCAAGCAGAAGCAGAGCAGCCTTTTAATTAGCAAGGCACTAGAAGGTCCCAGGACTCCCGCGGAAATCCCGTGCCAGTGCTGCTGCTCGCTTCAGTCATTTGATATTTCTCACACCGCTATGCAGAGAGGCAGGAAAAATGCAGTTTTCTCTTTGTTTTCGGCACTGTGGGCATTCACGGCTGAAATGGATTAACTTGGCTTTTTAGTTTGGGAAGCGGCTCTGAACTTTGGTGTATTATACACCTGCTACGGAGCATAGAATGAAGTCACAGCTGATTCTTGTGTGAGCGTGCGCGCGCGCGCACACACACACACACACACACACAC
>NW_005361994.1:2125943-2158820 GCF_000412655.1 Myotis brandtii
CTGCCTCGGAATCCGCTTCAGGTGTAACCGTGAGCAGAAAACGAGGTGAACCTGGCAACTTCAAAAGGTCAGAAAAAGAAGTTCAAGAGATGCAAGGTAGCTGTGTCTCCCCTACGTTACCATGAACTGAATCTCCATCGCCACTTCATGACAAATCACCAGGACCAATACAGTATCCTGTTCCTATCTACAAGTGCTATTCCTTATGTAAATATCACCACCCCCTTCTTGCTTTTATAAGTCTTTTTTAAAGTTGTATTAGTAGGTAGAAGTACAGAGTTGTGATTTCCAGGTGTCTCTTTGGAAAAGCATTGTAAAAGAATAACAGTTTTATTTAGAATCTTCTAGCCTTCCTGACCTTTACTGCCAAAGACAACTGCAGACGTTAGAATGATGGTTGGACGAGGGCTTAGCACAGAGTTAGTGCTCAGTAAACATTTATTTGATGCATTAACAATGAGCGAAGACGGTGCCTTCTCAATAAAAGGCAGGGCAGGACACAGTCATATCCAAAGTCGAATATTGTGGTGGTCTACCTCCGTTTTCTCTACACAAGTTTCATAAATTGCCCTGAGTTTATTTTTAGAGTCTCTCTCTCTCTCTTTTGAAATCAGTTTTATTCACGTTGCACAAAGCGTATTTTTTCCCCCTTTGAAATCATTTGTAAATGCTATGGGATATAAAAGTGACATAAGTCAGCTTTGTGAAAACGGAGAATGCCTCCAAAACTAGACTTGCATCAAGCATGCTATTAAACTGCATGTGATGCAAAGTTATATTTTATTGGGGAAAAATGCTCTGGTTATGGAAGTGTTACATGTGTTACTCAGTGTGGGTACCTTTCTCTCCTGGGAAAGTATAAAAAATCACCAAGAAAAACTTGCTCATCTCCTTCTCTCTATAATATATTTTTTAATTTAAATGAAACAGTTTATATTCCCCTCGTGAACAAGTCTGAGTGTCTTAGAAGACAGTTACTCTGTGCTCCTGTATATTGCTTTTAATCAGCAGGGTACCTGGCTCTCACATATACACATAGGAAAAAATATATATATGTGTGTGTGTGTGTGTGTATTCCATTGTAAGATGCTTTTGTGGATGTGTTTACTGATATTTTAAGCAAATTGAATATCTTGTAAAGGAATAGAAAACAGAATCTTTTTAATCCTTTCTATGCATATAACTAAGTGAGAATATCATCAAAGTATATTCATGCTCCATTAGCAGTAAGAGCAATATTTTCCAGGCATTGTTTCTTTCTAGGTAGATTAATGCATAAAATATGATTATTTGATTTCTGATGTGACATGAATAACAAAATATGTAGATGGGGAATGATATAAATATCACAAGGGAATGCTTTCTTTCTCGTATATGCAACCTCATCTCCAAAATTTGATATAACAATTACAAGGGCACACGCCATTCTCTACTAGTGTATTGCCATTTCAGCCTGACAAACAGAATTCAACTTTACTGCATCCAAATAGGCCCATCTTCAAAATGAGGATGGCTCATGAATATGAAAAAAGTTTTATATGTTTTTATTGTAGCAAAGCATACTTGTCTTTGAGTTTCACTAACATTTGGTAGCTGGAGCTAGTCTACCCTTTCTAGAATCTAGCAATTTAGTTAATTTTCATGAACTATACATTCCCTGTGACATCTCGATGCTATTTCTGTTAAATGATTGCTTGCTCTCTATCCGACTGTCTACCCCATCATCTGTGTCCGTAGTTCACGGGAACAGCGTCCGGGGGTGGCATTTAAGCTATGAAGTCTGAGACATGAGAGAATGACAGGAAAGTGCACTTGTAAGGTGGCTACCACGCAGCATAATCTCATTGGCAGGATCTTGACTTCTTACACTCGGCTGCTTTTCCGTCTCAGTATTGCAGACTCCGTGCGCCTGGTTGTGTGATGGAACTGATTTTAACCATTTCCACCTTTCATAAGCAAGAAGGGAGAGCTTCTAGTTTCTATCCTCAGTGGTGCTAACATTCCTTAACATGCACAGCGGAAGTTTGTTGAGTATTTTTGGAAGCAGACACTGTCTGAACCAGATCTCTAACTGGCATTAGCTTCACTGAGCTCCCTAGTGAGAAGGGTTTAGGTATCACTTTGGCCTCCTCTTTGCGTTACCAGGGACTCCCTGCTTGCCCCCATCTCAGGAACTTATAGATGACTGTGAAATGCAGAGGAATTTTTCTTGTAGAAGGAAAGTACCGGCTCATGTTTTCTAATGAGTGGTTACAACTCGGCTGAAAGGGAATCTTCTCTGATGTGGAAGTGCATTTCTTGCACTGGAACCTCTCAGGAGAAAATAATGATAGCCAATGCCAGCGGTTCTCAACCTGTGGGTCGCGACCCCTTTGGCGGTCGAACGACCCTTTCACAGGGGTCGCCTAAGACCATCCTGCATATCAGATATTTACATGACGATTCATAACAGTAGCAACATTACAGTTATGAAATAGCAACGAAAATAATTTTATGGTTGGGTCACAACATGAGGAACTGTATTTAAAGGGCCAGAAGGTTGAGAACCACTGGCCAATGCCATGGCATCTATTGCAAAGGGAGACTGGGTTGAGTGGGGGTGGGTGGGTAAAACTGCAACCCTTTAGAGGCCTAATAAAGCTACTTGGAGGCATTAATTGTATGTTAGCTGCAGGTAGGGAAAGCTACTTATGAAATGCCGTTTTATTTATATCCAACTGGGTCCAGGCCATTTATTTTAAAATCAAAGGTTGGAAAAAAAGGTTATTTTATTTATTACCTTCTACACAGAGCACTGCAGTTTCCCTCAGTGATGTACACAGCAAGAAATTGAAATAAAGTAATTTCATAAAATCAGTTAAACTTCGTTGTGAAGCACATGAAGCATTCCATAAAAACTATTATTGCTACATTGACAAAGAGTTTTACATATCTTCTCTTGTATAATTTTTTTTCTGTAATCCTCCCAGTTAGGTATTATTAAACACAGAGCATCAGTTTCCTTGTCTGCCACATTTTGAAATTAATTTGCCATTTACATTATGAATGATAGAACTATGATTCAGATTACTCCAGCGTCAATGTTCTTAACCACTGTGCCTTGGAGCTCCCCACGGTTCATCTGTGTTATAAAGATGGTAAGCATAAGATCGATTCCTACTGGTGGCTGGGATTTAAAGGGTTTTGTTGGCTTGCTGGCTTGCAACCTTGGCAGTTCTCCAGGTGAAATTCGAGGGCAAGGAGAGACTGAAGAAAGGGGCCAACTATTCCACATTGGTAGGCGGTACTTTAATAATCAAGGGAACTTACATAGGAGGCTTGACTTGGGCAACCACAGACAAGTTCCTCTCCGCACCCTCCTGAGAGAATCTTAAAAGTTTCAGTGGTTCTAGCCCTGACTGGTTTGGCTCAGTGGATATAGCGTCGGCCTGTGGACCAAGGGTCCCAGGTCTGATTCCAGTCAAGGGCATGTACCTTGGTTGCAGGCATATCTCCAGTGGGCGGTGTGCAGGAGGCAGCTGATCGATGTTTCACTCTCATCGATGTTTCTGACTCTCTATCCCTCTCCCTTCCTCTCTGTAAAAAATCAATAAAGTAAAATAAAATAAAAAAATAAAAAGTTTCAGTGGTTCTCAACCTTGGCTGCACATTAGAATCACCTGGGAATCTTTTTAAAATCCTGATTTCTGGGCCTCATCCTCCGGAAATTCTGTTTCTTTGTTACTAATGTTGTGGCCCCAGCCCATAACAAAGAAACAGAATTTCCGGAGGATGAGGCCCAGAAATCAGGATTTTAAAAAGACTCCCAGGTGATTCTAATGTGCAGCCAAGGTTGAGAACCACCGTCTTATAAGAACTCTTGTGATTATATTGGTCCCACCTGGATAATCCAGGATACTCTCCCCATCTGAAGATCCTCAACTTAACTACACCTGCAAAGCCTCTTTTGCCACATCCTATGTAATCCTATATAATAAAAGGCTAATATGCAAATTGTCCCCATCTTGAAGTAGCTCCTAGTGGAGGAACAGTGGGCAGAACTTACATTCCAAGGACCAGGAGGGGTAAAAAGCCTCCTCCGACTGCCCCAGTCCAGCTGAAGGGTCCACTGGTGGTCACGTTCTCTCCATGACCTCCTCCAACAAATGGCCAGTACAGATTGTTTTCATGCATTCCATCACCAACTAGTGCATTGTGAACAAGTGATACAGAGACAGCAAAGGATGTGGCCTTTAAATGAAGAAGGAGGGATTTAAATGAGACTTGAGAAATGGCTTCCTGGCACTACCTATCTTTAGTGAGTGTCAAACTTCCACTCATCTTTTTTACTTATTGATTGATTTTTAGAGAGAGAAAGGGAAGGGGGAGAGAGAGAGAGAGAGAGAGAGAGATCTCTTGTTCCCCTTATTTATGCATTCATTGGTTGATTCTTGATTCTTGTATGTGTCCTTAGTGGGAATTGAACCCACAACCTTGGTGTATCGGGACGATGCTCTAACCAACTGAGCTACCCAGCCAGGGCCTCCACTCATCTTTCTGAGATGATCTCCATGCAGCTTTGCTTTAAGCAAGTCCAATACCACAGACTTACCTTCAAGAGCTTAACTAACTTTATCATTTAAGAAAGTTTTTATAAATAAAGGCCTGGCTCTATCCTATATAATAAAAGCCTAATATGCAAATTGTCCCCTTGACCGGGAGTTCAACCAGGGGAGGGGGGGTGGGCCGGCTGGCCAACTGCCTGCGGCCCCTCCCCATGGCTGGCCCGGCCCTGATTGGGCAGGCCAGCCGGACCCCGCCTGTGCATGAATTTGTGCACTGAGCCTCTAGTAACTCTATAAAAGGGGCTCTTATTTTGACCTCCTTGACCTTGTCACAGACCTCGTCTCCCCATTCTGAAATGTCTGTAACTGACAGAGAAGCTCTGACTCTTTCTTGGGAAAAAGAGGAGAAGGCATTTATTTATTCATTCATTTATTTGTGCCAAAATAACCAATCGTTAGAGAACTTAAAGAAACTAAAGCTTCTGGTAGAAAAAAAGGAGCATGTCAATAAGAGAGCAAAGTGGATTTGGCTGGTATTATTTTGGCAAATGATATGCCTTTGGGTGCATAGGCACAGCTGGATAAGTACTAGTAGATGGTCTAATGCCAAGAAGAGATCATCAGAAAGGTTGCGGCTGAGGGGAGAGAGAAGCAAACAAACACACACATGTTTATGTGTGTGTACAGAAAACATTGCGAATGCTATTCTGCCCAGGGAATCTGGTTGGGGAATTCTGGAGGCTTTAGGGAAGGCGGTTCTCTTGAATGACTTCTATTTGGACACATGCATGTATCACACTCCTCTCCAAGATCCCAAAACCATTTCTCCCCGTTCAGCTCCAGTCCTCCAGCGCCTGGCGTGAAGTGCACTGGGCCACACGCTGACTCGCATCCCCCGCGTTCCTGAAATACCACTTTGAATTCAGTGTGCATTTACCTGTTTTGAAACAGCCTGCTAATGGCTCTAAATTCAAGGTCAGAAACATTTTTAATAGAAACTCTCTGGTCCTGTGTGTCATTTTTGCCTCCATGAAATATTGTGGCCACTAAGCCCAGTGGATCATAAAAGCATAATTTCCTGTCAACCACAATCATCTGCTGGATTGAATCCTAAAGTGTCTGTAAAAGCCCATTTTTATTGTAGACGTCACCTCTCGGTGTGTGGCTCAGCGTTTGGAACTTTAGGCTGTTTACAAAATCGATGGTGCAGTATGTTTCTGGGTAATGACTTAACGTATTTGAGGACTGGCCAAGTTCACCTTGATCGGATGTTGGGGTCAGGAGACCAAGATCCAGGTTGTCATTAGAACTATTGCAGGTAGTTTACCCAAGAGGAGAACTATCTTCTTATGGGGGAATTCCAAACCCTTTTTTATTTGTAGGAATTCCAGAGAGACTGTGAAATCTCTTCATCTCACTCTCTGGGTGTAAATCAATGTAGCAGCATTATAATAAAGTGGCTTGCTTGGCCAGACATACATATTGTGGTTAGAAAATCTAAAAATAAATTGATTTTTTTTTTTACTCAAGCTTTACAACCTTGCACGATGTCTTCATCCTTGCATAGAGTTCAGCAGCTGGTGTAGCAGTTGCTATTCAGAATGTTTATTAATTCTGATAACAGTGCCATAACATTCAGTGGCATCTCAAGAATTCTTACACAACTTTTTTCTCATCATCAGAGAGGATACTATTAGCCCTGCCTGTGGCAGAGGTGCAAGCATATAAACAGTGTGGCTCTCATTGTCACCGGAGAATTCAATTTCTCTCCAAGTGACTTCACTGAAGGGAAGGCCAAGTCTCACCACCTCCTATAAAATGCATATGCAGCCTGGCTGGTGTAGCTCAGTGGTTAAGCATCCACCTATGAACCAGGAGATCATGGTTCAATTTCCAGTCAGGGCACATGCCTGGGTTTTGGGCTCCATCCCCAGTAGGGTGTGTGTAGGAGGCAGCTGACCAATGATTCTATCTCCCTCTCCCTCTCTCTTTGTCTCTGCAATCAATGAAAATACATTTTAAAAAAGAAAAAAATGCATGTGTATATGGACACACCAGCCAGGGGGACAGGATTCCCGTGTCACTCCCAATGCTGATATAAAGTGGGGGAGGGATATTATGACATCATACAAACCCCTGTGTATTCATATACTTCAGTGCAGGGTTTCTGATATATGTGTGTGGTCCCGTATAATGAGTGATAGTAGGTTATGGGCACGGCTTCAAATGACACTGAGCAGGAAGTGCATTTCCCACATCACCAGGGATGCCTTCAATGCATCTCAAGGAGGTGGTCTGAATGGGGAGCTGTCTTATTCTCGAGAAACCCTGGCTTTGCAGATGGTGGTCCTCAAATCCCAGATGGTAGCATCTGCATCCCAGGAGAGATGGTTGGAAGTGCAGAATCGCAGGCCCCGCCCTCAATTCACCGGCTCAGAATCTGCATGTTAGCTGGAGTTACAGGTGCTTGGATGTAGATTGAAGTTTGAGATGCACCCCCACAATGGTGTCCTGGGGCAGCTCTTACTGGACGCCTCAGAGCTGATTGCTAAAAAGTTGAGGAACTTCCCTAGAGCTGGTGAACGGTCCTGCGAAGCTTGACTTTGGTGATGGCGGAGATATTGGTAGCATGGAACTCAGACGTCAGACATTCTCCTAGTTTCCTTTCCCAGAGCTACTTGTTACTTATTGAACAGCACACCCTGGCCTCTAACTGCTTCCCTTTTAGCAAAGAGAGAGACGACTGAGACTTTGACATTATCTAGTTCAGGGAAAAGAAAATATTGCTTTACATAGCAATTTCTCTGTGCTTCAGTCTGCTTTTCTCTAAAATGGGAATGATAATAAAGTCACACTAATACTAGGGCTATTTTGAAGAGTAGGTATAAATACATACATGTGTGTTACATCTAACGTGTGTAGATATGTATTTGTGTATAGTCTGTGTTGATGACTTACCATATCCACACATATTAGTAAAGTGTGTGTGCATGAGTGTGTTTAGTCCGTCTTGATGAGGGGATACTCACCAAATGTTTTCTAAGTGTTCACTTTAATTATTTTGTAGAAAATAATATTGGCTTTCCATTTTTAAGTCAATTTTAAAATATTTGTATTGATTTCAGAGAGGAAGGGAGGGGGAATGAGAGATAGAAACATCAATAATGAGAATCACCAATCAGCTGCCTCCTGCACGCCTCTTACTGGGTATTGAGCCCTCAACCCGGGCATGTGCCCTCACCAAGAATTGAACCGTGACCTCCTGGTTCATAGGTCGAACCTCAACCAGTGAGCCAGGCTGGGTGGGCTTTAAGTAAATACTTTAAAAACTGAAAGCGTTTTAATAGAAGTTAAAGTAATGGTACAAGTGATTCAAGAATGTGGCAGCACTGGAGGAGGGGTGTAGGAGTGTTTCAGGTCTAGAAGCGCGCACAGGGGGGTAGTGGGAGTGAACAACAGAGAAGAAGAAGGGTTTCTGCAGAGCTGGGCTGATTTCTTCCTGGAGCTCCGCCAGGGCTCTACCACCCACTGTGGGTGTTGGCCAAGTCACTCCCCCTTTCTCTGAAAAAGGAGGGGCTGCATTGGAATAGCACTCATCTGTCTCCCACTCCCGCTCTGTGGGAGGGTATGTATTTTTATTCTCAAAGCTTAGGAGAAATCAAACATGCCTTTCTCAACCTAATCGGTTTGGCTCAGTGGATAGAGCATCGGCCTGTGGACAGGGTCCCAGAGATTCCAGTCAAGGGCATGCACCTTGGTTGCAGGCACATCCCCAGTAGGGAGTGTGCAGGAGGCAGCTGATCAATGTTTTTTACTCTCTCTTCCTCTCCCTTCCTCTCTGTAAAAATATTAAAAAAAAACACACACCAAAAAACATGCCTTTCTCGTCACAGAGAACTGGCAGAGAAGAAGGGACCCTACAGACATGTACTCCGTAGCAGCTGTGACTAGGATGACCTTGGTGGGTAGGGAGAAGATGCCATGATCATGGACTGGATGAGCTAGTGAGTCATCATTTGGACACTACCCTAGGTGCTGGCTCATTCAGAGCTCCGGAACTAGTCAGTAGTCTGGACTGCCCATGGCTTGACTTAAATGTCCTTTCACATCTACCCCTCCCCAGTTGGGAAGTCACTTCTCAACATGTAGAGGACCCTGCCCCCAGGAAGCCTTCTGTGATGCTGCCAAGATGAGTGGCATACTCATCACTCTCTTCCCCTAACTGTTCTCAGATTATGTTGCCCTAGATCAGTGATGGTGAACCTTTTGAGCTCGGCATGTCGGCATTTTGAAAAACCCTAACTTAACTCTGGTGCCGTGTCACATATAGAAATGTTTTGATATTTGCAACCATAGTAAAACAAAGACTTATGTTTTTGATATTTATTTTATATATTTAAATGCCATTTAGCAAAGAAAAATCAACCAAAAAAATGAGTTTGCGTGTCACCTCTGACACGCGTGTCATAGGTTCGCCATCACTGCCCTAGATGTTGTATTTATCTCTTAGTCTTTACCCTTTAGACTCTTCGGTCCCTGAAGATAAGCTCTCTGACCTATTTGCCTTTCCATTCCCAGTATTGGACATTCAGTATATGGTCATCAGATATTTATATAATGAGAGAAGGAAGGGGCTGCGGTAGGAAAGAGAATTTTGCAGTTCAATTACCTAGATTGAAATAGTGACCTGCTTCTTATCGGAGCTATTCTTTGGGCAAGTCTTCTGTGCCTCAGTTTTGAACAAAACAGTACAAAGCCTAGTGAGCTTACTCTGACTGTAAGGTACTGTGTTCATGGGTAGTATTCGGGGCTCTGCATTTACGTATTAATCCTTTCATTCAGACTAATGAAGCCATGCCATCCTATGAAATTGCTCCAGGGCCGATGACTATTGTTCCCTGAGCCTGGCGAGTTCAGGCAGCACACTGGTCGTGTCACAGGTCATCCTGAGTGCTGCTTGATGGTCTCCATCAAAGAAGCGTCTGTCCTGAGTTTCAATGGGATGACATGTCCCTGTCTCAGCATCATTAACACAGAAGATGCCAGAGTACACTTGCAGAGTATTTGGCACAATTTTTAAAATAATGGTCCGTTCCAGCTGTTCCTAATAGTTTCACAAGGATGGTAATCTTTTCATCCTCTGGGTAGGTACCATTATTGTGTCCTCCCTGAACTCGCCAGTGGGTGAGCGTCGACCTATGAACCAGGAGGTCACAGTTCGATTCCCTGTCAGGGCACATGGCCCGGTTGTGGGCTTCATCCCCAGTAGGGGGCGTGCAGGAGGCAGCAGATCAATGATTCTCTCTCATCAATGATGTTTCTATTTCTCTCTCTCCCTTTCCCTTCCTCTCTCTGAAATCAATAAAAATACATTTTAAAAATATATTAAAAAATCACTAAAAATATATTTTAAAATATATTTAAAAATAAAGTTCAAGGGGGGCTGAGTGTCCCTGAGAGCTGCAGCTCTAAGGAAGGTGGTGCACATTGCTCTGAGTCGGTTCCCTATTGCAAGCTTTTCCTCAGTTTCCAAAACAGCTGCTGCTTGCAGTGGCCCCTGTGTTCACCTCTGGGGGTGGAGCCGCGTTTGAGGTACAGAGTCCTAGGGACAGAGCTGAGCCCTGGCAACATGTGACAGGCAGGGCGATGCCACTGGCTGTCGTGTGAGATCAGATGCTGCCTGCGTGGGCAGCAGAAGCTGGGTCTGCTCCTGGCAGCTGGCCTCACCCAGCCCACAGCCAGCCCAGCTCATGGCAACCACTTTCTTGCTTTTCCATTCTGAGGCAGAATAGAACCAGGCACCTAGAGGTTGAAGGGTTGCCTACGGAATTGTTCCCAGTGGCATCCTGAGAAATCATTTTCCCACTTAATTGAATTCAGCAAGGCTCCTGTCTGGGATCTGCAGTGAGCATTATTTCTTTAAAAAAATGTATATATATATTTTTTTTTTGAGAGGGGAGAAATACGTTTTGCCACGCTAAAGGTAAGCAAAAAAATGCATTTGACACCTGAGGTAATGGGGATTTTTTTTCGCCCATCCGTTTCTGAATCTCCTCCACTGAAAATTGTATTTTTACCATATCCTACTCCCCAAGGAGCTTTTCATAATTGAAATCTCCTGTTTAACTGTGCATTCAGAACGGGAGTCCTGGCACTGCCCTGATTACCGCATACGCGCTGGACATGCCGGCTTTCTCTGTGGGACCATGCTAATTTTATTCCGTGGTTATTAGCATCCTGGTGGAGAATTGCATTCTGTGCCCCAACGAGACGGTCCCTTCTGATGGGTTGTGGCAGCTAAGACAGTAAAAATTGGGGAAATTTCCCTTCCCATTCTCATTCATAAATTTAAAAAAAAAAAACAACCACTCTTGAAGGCTAGTTTCCGCACTTAGTTCAGCATAAAATGAACTAGAACCCACCTTTAAACTGGAAAAGAAAGAAAGACAGAAAGAGAAAAAGAGGGAAAGGCAGAGGAGAAGAAGGAAGAAAGAAAAAATAAAGGTTTGCAACCTCCATAAGAACATAAGATGGCTTCATTAGCATGCGCCCCAGGTTGCATTAGAAAATTTTTTAAAAAAAATTTAAGAAAAGAGAGTGGAAAGGAGGGAGGGCGGAAGGAAGAAAGGAAGCAAAGGAAAAGCAAATTTCTATTACTGTCTGTGAAGCAGTTTTTTCTAAGTAACCCAGAGAAAATATGAACACTAAAACGAAATAAAGCTTAAAAAAATGAAAGGACCTGTTAGCCCACTTGCTTCCATTCCTCAGATCGACTTTCTTAACTTGAGAGTTTTAGGAAATGCCTGGTGTGGCTCATTCACCTGATTCTGTTTGAAAGCAGTGATTTTGTTGGAAACCCTGTCTCAGTGGACTTGTCTCTGTCTTCCTCCCTTTTTGCTTTTTGCAGGAAATTTCAATGAAAAGGCAAGCCAACGGATGTTGGTCTTAGAAACCCTGTTTAGATGGTGTCTGCCTGCTGTGCTGTGAACACGTGGCGGCCCCGTGAGTAAACGCTCCGCCCTGCATGATGAATTGGATGGCTGCGGACCCGAGGCGAAACGAGTAATTGTCTCATTTTCGTGCTCATCTGCTTAACCGGTGGGACCATGCCAGAACGGCTCTCGGAAGCGCTCTTGGATCTCTGGACTCCATTAATAATATTATGGATTACTCTCCCCGCCTGCGTGGACACGGCTCCGACGACTCCATCTCAAGTTCTGACGAGTGGATCCCGTTTGGAACTAAACAGGCTGAGTGAGGAACAGCGGATCTTGAACCGCTCCAAACGAGGCTGGGTTTGGAATCAAATGTTTGTCCTGGAGGAGTTTTCTGGACCGGAACCGATTCTTGTTGGCCGGGTAAGCTTCGTTTTTTAAGATTCCCAAGTTCACGGTCGGTTCCTTGTCTTTAGATCTTAAGGGCAGACGTGTCACGGTTGCTGACACACTTCACTGTGAGTACTTTCTGCCCGATGGTTAGTTAGTTCACGTCCTGGTTTCTTTGGGAATAGGGATGATCTCCTGGCAACAGTTATAAATGTAGACATGCTGCTCTTCTGGGGAAAGTTCTTCTCTCCCACGCCTTCCATCCCACCATAGATACAGTAGCCTTTGTGCAATACACACACACACACACACACACATAAGATTGTCTTTCTCGTTTCATACAAGGTGTCTGTACGGCAAACCTCTAACTTCCAGTGCCTGTTTTGCTCAGTTTGAATGTATGTCGCCTTGATTCCTAAAATGTTGGGGTTTTTTTTGTTTGTTTGTTTCATTTTATTTTGAGGCCATGTTTCTCCAGTTTCAGGTAGAGTTTTTTCCTTTTGTTTGTTATTTGTGTCAATCATTAACCTAGGATTCAGAAAGGGAAACTCCTCGCATGGATGCTGAACGGTGCTCCGTACGTACTGTGATTCAGTAAACTTGGCAATAGAACCTGGTTCATTCATCGTCAGATGGGATGAAACGTATAGAAGCAAAATTGGAATATTGTGGCGTGCGTGCCTGCACGTGTTAGACGGGGTGTACATTTGTGCTGTTGTTGGCAGGTTAGACAAGTGTTTCTCGTGCGGATCAGGGCTGCCTGCTCTCCATGGTCACACAGGGGTTGCTGAAGACTAACCATGTTTATTCCTCAGAACCGTTCATAAGCTCCTGTTAATTTTCACACACATCATCATCGTAGGTAGAATTCCAGTTATGAGCCTGGCAATGGCTGACTTCCCTGATAAGTCAGATTCGGAAGTGAATCATGCCAATGTTACTTGTTTCCCAAATGCAAGGTTTGCAAGGAAAAAAAACAGGAAGGGAAGTAAAGGTGGATCTTTGAAACGTAAAGTTAACTCTCTGTGCCTCTGGGAACTTCTGCTGGCTTTCCTGCTTCTGCCTGGCAAAGCGAAGCGAGCCTCTCCAGGGATTGTTGTCTCATTTCCTATAGTTCCACCTGGACAGAGGAAGCCTGGATGAGGAGCTTCGAATCATCCAAAGACTATTTACTGAGCCCTCTCTATGTGGCCAGCGCTCTTTTAGGCATATCCAAGGGTGGGGGGGCGAGGAAATCAATGAGCAAAGCAGTGATCCCTGCCTTCCAGGACCTCAGCTTCTGGCCAGTATTGGGTGTTTTCTATACCAGTGTTGAGTGCTCTTAGAAAAGCACCCTGTGGCCATAATACTATTCTAACAGTAATTCCTTCCCCCCTCGCTCTATGTGTATGTGTACACGTGTATACCTTTCTTTCAAAAGTCCATAAGGCAAAAATCTCTAAAAGATTTTGTTTTTGCATGCTTGGTATAAACTCAGGTAGCAGAACTGACTAGGAGCCATTTAGAGTCATAATGCATCCCATTACTGTGCCTGTTCATGCATTTCCCAGCAGAAATGTTAATGTGTTTGATAACAGGGTGCGCCCCAGACCCTGCTGAGGGTGTTACTTACTGTACAGTTTTTACATCTTAACATGCTTCTAAATGTGAACAATTCTGAGTTCCGAAACACTTCTTCCCAGTGGGTTTTGAATATGGGCTTCTTGACCAGAACCAGGTTTTGGGTGGTTTTTTTTGTAAGTGCAGGACCTGAGACCTAGATGGATTAATAAAGCAAACCAAGATCACAGAGCTAGTGAGTGATCTGAGTTTGAATCCGGTTGGAGATCCCCAGGGCCATGATTTTACCCACCCTATTCTGTTATACCTTAGTACAGGGGTGGGCAAACTTTTTGACTCGAGGGCCACAATGGGTTCTTAAACTGGACCGGAGGGCCGGTACAAAAGCATGGATGGAGTGTTTGTGTGAACTAATATAAATTCAAAGTAAACATCATTACATAAAAGGGTACGGTCTTTTTTTTTTTTTAGTTTTATTCATTTCAAACGGGCCGGATCCAGCCCGCGGGCCGTAGTTTGCCCACGGCTGCCTTAGTAACTAGCTGCCACATGTTTAAACTGTAATTTGAACTTAAGAGTTATTGAGCATAGCCCTGGCCTGTGTGGCTCAGTTGATTGGGCACTGTCCATGCACCTAATGGTTGCCTGTTCCATTCTAAGTCAGGGCACATGCCTGGGTTGCTGGCTCCATCCCCAGTAGGGGGCGTGCAGGAGGCAGCAGATTGATGTTTCACTCTCACATCGATGTTTCTTTCTCCCTCTCCCTTCTTCTCTCTCTAAAAATAATAACAAATTAAACATAGATGCAGACTCCTTACATTCTTACTTTCTGGTTATTTAGAACTGCTTTAGCCAGCTGCACCGCAAGTCGTTTCGTATCATGTGAAATTCTGGGTCATTTCATACCTGCATCATTGATAGATATTGCCTGCCTGTTTCTAATAGTTAACTCTTCATGGAGGTGTATCACATTGATGGCATCTTGTATAATATAAATAAACAAACATGCCCTGCCAGAGAACTTTCCACTTTGGTCTGAATAGAAAAAGTAATTATATTGGATTTTGTTTTGGACTCATAGAATCTGATGACTAATCCCACCTCCTTTCTTGAAATAAGGTAATAGAGGCATTCGGCACCTTTGTGACTCAGTAACACTCAAGAAATTCATGTTTCTTTGAGTGACAGAAATGTGGCTAACGAACCCCCAGGACTTTGAATGAGCTGACATGCTCCTGCGTCTTGATGACTGTTTCTATTAATTAACTTGTCCTGCTCCCTTCCCCGGCCACTTCCCAAACAATTGCAAATTCAGAGTTAAATCTGTTTTCTGAAGAACGTTTCCACAAACATTGCCAATCATACCTATTTCTCCTTTAAGGGGAATTGCTCCTGAATTATTCCAGTTTAGCCTTTAAGGATCTGGGATTGTAGAAAAGCCAAAAATACACATCAGGGGACCACTCCTGATTACAAGGCAGGCTGAGTGTGGGGATGATCCGTGTCAGGACGCCCACTGGGGCTTTGTGGCATTTTATCTCTGTGCACACTGTTCCCCATCCCACCCCAAACCACTGCATTGCCGAGCCTCTCCCCAGGAGCTGGCTGAGGAGCCTTCGTTACTCCTCAGCACACCTGCTCTTTGAAAGACCCTCCTGCCAGTCACCATGGTGAGGGCCTTGGGCCTGGCTGACGGAGTTCAAGCTCAAGGGCAGAGCGGTGTTGGAGTGATTGATTCTCCACCGATCCCCTTACACCAAGCATGTCAAACTCATGGCCCATGGGCGGCATGCCTCGTTTATTTGGCCCATGTTAGACTTTGAGCTTGACATGTTTGCCTTACACCACCATTGTTTACATTTACTGTATCAGTAGGCAGCTGGATGCAGAGATAGAGGTTGGCCTTAGAGATGCACTCTCCAGAGATTTGAATATTGGCTTGGCCACTTTCTGGCTCTTAACTTTAGGGAAAATTACTAAAATTCTTCAAGAGTTATCCAACTTGGCCGCCGGTTTGGCTCAGTGGATAGAGTGTTGGCCTGCAGACTGAAGGGTCCCAGGTTCCATTTCAGTCAAGGGCACATGCCCAGGTTGCAGGCTCCATCCCCAGTAGGGGACGTGTAGGAGGCAGCTGATCAGTGATTCTCTCTCATCATTGATGTTTCTCCCTCTCCCTTCCTCTCCCTTCCTTTCTGAGATCAATAAAAATATATTTTTAAAAAAGAGTTATCCAAACTGGATAAATAAGAGCATATAAGAATAAATAAAAAAATGTATGCATAGTGCCTACAAGTAATTAATTATTGTATTGATGATTGCATTAATTATACAAGTGTGTGTGTGTGTGTGTGTGTGTGTGTGTGGTTGGAGTGGTGGACAAATTGACAATGACAGCGCTAAGTAAGCCCAAGACTCTGGGAGCCCAAATAAGAGCCCTTCTAGGTGACTTAGGTGAAGGGATTTTTAGGTGTGTACTGAAGGGTGACACCAGTTAGCCTGGTGGGGTGGGGTGGGAAGTTAGGTGCCCTAGTTGGACAGAAAGGTTTATGCAATGTCACAGGGACAGGGTGGGACTACTGAGGATCCCCTGCGTCAGAAGCAATGTAAGCCCATATATTTCCTGTTGAATTAAAATGAAGTTGATTCCACAAATAAGTGAGATCATGTGATATTTGTCTTTCTCAGTTTGGCTTGTTTCACTGAGCATAATATTTTCCAGGCCTATCCATGCGGTGCCAAAGCATAAGAGGTCCCTCTTTTTTATAGCTGCATAGTATTCCATAGTGTAAATGCCTGACAGCTTTCTTATCCATTCTCCTACTGATGGCACTTGGGCTATCTACTGCAGACTTGCAGCCCACAGTTCCTTTCAAGGTACATGAATTCATGCACTGGGCCCCTAGTGTATATATAAGCGCCTAAGCAACCGAACAACCGGTCAACCAGTCATTATGATGCGCACTGACCATCAGGGGGCAGATGCTTAACACAGGAGCTGCCCCCCAATAGTCAGTGCGCTCCCACAGCCAACCTCCCATGGCCCCTATCCCTGCTAACCAACCTCCCACAGCCCCTGCCCCCAGCCAACCTCCCACGGTCCTGATGAGCCCCGATCGCCAGCCAGGCCGAGGGACCCCACCTGTGCACGAAGTCGTGCACTGGGCCTCTAGTTGTAAATAATGCTGCTATGAACATAGGGGTACATATATTCTTTCAGATTGGTGTTTTGGGGTTGTTAGGATATATTCCAAGAAGTGGGATCACTGTGTCCAAGGAAAGTACCATTTTTAATTTTTGAGGAAACTCCATATTGTTTTCCATAGTGGTTGCACCAATCTGCATTCCCACCAGCAGTGAATTAATGTTCCCTTTTCTCCACATCCTCACCAGCACTTGTTCTTTGTTGATTTTTTGATGATGGCCTTTCTGACAGGTGTGATGTGATATCTCATTGTGATTTTAATTTGCATTTTTCTGAAGAATAGTGACTTTGAGCATTTTTTCATGTATCTCCAGGACATTTGTATGTCCTCCTTGGAGAAATGTCTATTCGGGTCTTCAGCCCATTTTTTAATTGGAATCTAATGAACAAAATGAATTGACCAACAAAATAAGACCCGAAACAGGGAGGCATGTAACAGACTGACATACCTCAATGTGGGGTTGAGGGAAGGAGAAGAGATAAACCAAAGAACTACTTACTAGAGGCCCGGTACACGAAATACATGCACTTGGAGGGGTCCCTCAGCCCTGCCTGCGCCCTCTTGCAATCTTGGAGCCCTTGGGGGATGTCTGACTGCCGGCTTAGGTCCATTCCCTGGGCCTAAGCCGGCAGTCAGACATCCTTAGTGCTGCTGTGGAGGCGGGAGAGGCTTCCACCACTACTGCTGCAATCGCCAGCCGTGAGCCCGGCTTCTGACTGAGCAGCACTCTCCCTTTGGGAGCGCACTGACCACCAGGGGGCAGCTCCTGCATTGAGCACCTGCCACCTGGTGGTCAGTGTGCATCATAGTGACTGGTCGATCCACTGTTTGGCCGATTTGCATATTAGCCTTTTATTACATAGGATTATGCATAGACCATGGATACGGGCAATAGGGTGGTGAAGACCTGGGGGTGGATGGATAGGGGCTGGGAGGAGGGGGGAATGGGAAATATCTGTAGTATTATCAACAATAAAAAATTTATTTGAAAATGAAAAAAATAAAACAAAAATAAATAAAATAAAGGAGAAAAAAAGAAGAAGCTGAAAACCATATTCAAAAGAGCCTTCCCTGTCCCATTCTGTCTGAACTATAACTGTCACATCTCTAATATTTCATGTCCTTGGTCTATGCTTTTTGTCCTTCAAGATTACCATGATCTCACATACTCTATTCTTTATCTCGTTTATGACTTGTCTTTTACTAGAATGCAAATTCTACAAAGAACAACTATTTTTGGTTTCCTTTCTTCTTCACTATATATCCCCAGGTCTTAGACGACAGACTGCATACGGGAAGTGCTCAGTAAATATTTTGCGCAAACAAATGAATTAATAATTCACCTAAGTAATGGAGGAATTTACAAACGTAATATTAATTCTGCCAGATTTAGTACAAATAGCATTTTTCAATAAAGAGGCCAATGCATTGCTTTCCTGCTCTCCCTTTCATCATGGTATTTTATAGACCAGCTGGGTAGCTCAAGCATTGTTTCTATGTATTGAATGTAAAAGACATTCTTTGAGTCAGTGATGGTGGACAAGTGAACTTATTAAAACAACTCTCTGGCCTGGCCGGCATGGCTCAGTGGTTGAGCGTCAACCTATGAACCGGGAGGTCACCAGGAGGTCACGGTTTGATTCCCTGTCAGGGCACATGCCCCGGTTGTGGGCTCAATCCCCAGCGGGGGACAGTGCAGGAGGCAGCCCATCAATGAGTCTCTCTCATCATTGATGTTTTTCTCTCTCCCTCTTCCTTCCTCTGAAATCAATAGGAATATGTTTTTAAAAAATATTAAAACAACTCTGTGTGGAGGCTGCAGGCTCCTCTCTGTGGAGGCCTCCCCTTCAGTGGCAGGAAGCAGTGCAAGATGGGGATTCTGTGAGCTTCTAATCCAGCTGCAAACTTATGCTCGTGCTTACGGCCCACAGTGCACCAGGAGTCTTCTTTCTAAATTTCTGCAAAACGAATGCCAGCCAAACAGACTCCATCCCTGCCTCCAGCTCTGGAACGAGGTGGTTCAGAGCCTGTTCACAAACAGTCAATGCTTAGCATTCCACGTGGCCCCAGACCTCCAGCGTTGACTGTCTCTGCCAACACTGGCAGAGAAGATGGTGCACGGGACCCTTCGCCCTATGTGCCTATTTGTTCGGTTCTTAGCGAAGACACAGAGAGAAAACCCATGTGGTTTTTTATAAATCTTGCAACCAAGACCAAAAATAGTGTCATTGTGATAAAATGTGCATGGACTCTTTAATAGGGACAGCTTGATGCCATCTGAGAATTCTCACCAGGACACGGGATGCCACATAATTACACTCTATTACTGTTTATGGTATCAGCATCAAGTCATTCCACAGATATTTATTGAGCATCTACTGTTTGTTAAGCAATATTACCTATGGATTTGTAGGTCTGAGCAAATAAATGCATGCCCTCAGTCTTGGAACTAATGAGCTACAAGGGGGAGACCGATATTAAAAACATAATCACGAGTCTGGCTGGTGTGGCTCAGTGGTTGAGCATCATCCCAAGCACCAGGAGGTCGCCGGTTCGATTCCCGGGTTGGGGCTCCATCCCCAGTGGGGGTGTGCAGGGGGCAGCCAGTCGATGTTTTCTATCTCTCGCTCCCTCTCCCTTCCTCCCTGAAATCAATAAAAACATATTTTAAGAAGAATGAGAAAAAACATCAGGTGAAAACAGACATAAGTCCTCTGAAATGAAGGAACATGGTTCTCTGGGCGCACATATACGGAGGAAGCTGTCCTGTGCGGTGGTGGACTCTCCCCTAAGGCAATACCTGTGCGCTGAGAAGCCATCACCAGGTGAACCAGGATGCAGGGAGGAAAAGAGAGAGAGTTCCCAAAGGAGGAAATCCCATGTGCGGAGGCTAGCAGAGCAGAGGACAGAGGAGGCTCGGGTAACCTGAAGACAGAGAACTAGGGGTGGGATCTTTTGAGTAACAGCGGGAAGCTAGGCAAGGCTCCCCTGGGATCTGGGTTCTTCTGTCTCTGCTACAAAGTGGCCAAAAGAGAAAGTCACATGGCTTCTCTTGGCCACACGTCTTCACTTACTACTACTATAGTGAGTTACCGAACTATATTGAAGACACAAATCCCTATGGAATGGGGGAGGGGCAAGCCATATTAAAAAACGTGTGTAACATCTCTCAATTTTCGGTCTGGGTTCCTTATCTCTCGCTCTGTAGTTGTGTGATCCTCAGCTCCCCTGACTGCTGGATGTGGGGAAAACTGGTTCGCTGTCCAGGTGGTCAGAGATCTGTCACAAATCCTCTCTCTCTCTCTCTCTCTCTCTCTCTCTTTTTTCCTCTCTCTCTCTCTCTCCCTCTCTCTCTCTCTCTCTCTCTCTCTCTCTTACATAAACTCCTCTGCTCCGTTCCCCTCATCTTCCCTCCTACCTGGGCCTGAGCAGTTCCTTATTTGGATAGTACTTTCTCGCTGGTGATGCCACATCTATTTATAATCCTCTCCCTCCAAGGCACTGACTCATTTTCTCTCTTTAAATTTGACCTTCTAACCTCCCCGCTTGCCTGTAACTTGGAAATCGTCTGGGTGGTGCTTAGTATGAAGGACACGGGGTGCCACATAATTACACTCTATTACCGTTTACGGTGTCAGCAGCCGGCAAGAAAATTGCACTTGACATGCCATTATTTTTGCTGGCCGTTTGCATGTGAAGAGCACTGGGCGACGCAGCCACAGCCAAATTGGACCTCCGGCCATGCGAGAACAATTCACTGTCAGGTCCGAGAGGCTTCCGCCTGCTCCGATGGAGCCTTGTGCACCAACAGTTTGGCAGGAATGCAAGTCAGCATCGTGTGTCTCAATCTGGCCTGGCAACTGGGGTTGTCTGCCTCTTGCCAGCGTCCCCACTTCAAAACAGCAGGCATCCCAGAGCTGCTGGAAATCTTTTGATGCTGATATAAATAAATGGAATAATATTAGTCTTGTAAGTCAGCAGAAATACACACAGACACACACACACACACACACACACATGCACACATGTGTGCAGGCACACACTCAGTCTATTAGCTGAGTTTCTACGTAAGTACATCCCAGTCATTGCCAAATCAGATCTTTCTGGAGCCCAGACCCTCACCCTGTTCACCTCATTCCCTACCGTGGACCAGGTGAGAGTGGAGATAACCTGTGCTTACCTCTGTCGATGCCCTGAGAACTAAATCCATGCAGACTTCTCGGAAGAAGAGTCTTGCATTTTTTTTTTTTGCCAGGTCTCTTAGGGTCATCTCCTTGAGGCAGATGTTTTTCTAACCTGAAGCCAAATGAGAGTCCTATGTTTCTGGGGGATTACGTAACCTTATTTTAGGAATCAGTGGCAATAAGGTAGTCAGTAGGAAGGCAAAAGGAAATAGAGAACTGATTCCTGTCACAAATTGGAAGCCGAAGCTCACAGGGAAGAACTGGGCAAGCCAATGCTGCCCATCTTGAAAGACTTGCATTGCGATGTCACATGGCAGATTAGTGTGAATCGTTACAAATTATTAAGATTTATGATAATTATAATTCTGATGGCAACTGAATAAATATCAGAAGCAGATTATAAAATGTATATAGATATGATTTAAAAATGCAAGAAAGGTATGAACCGGGTACCTGGTACATATCTATTAAGATATGTATGTACGCATGAAAAATATATATGTTCAAATATTTACAGAAATAATGAACCTCCATGTACCCCTCACCAGAATTGTCCATATTCAGCAATTTTCACTATTCTGCTATTTTTTAATTACCCACACACATGTAGTGCCAAATTTCTTGATTCTTAAAAATTAATGTAAGCAGAATCCTAATTATATTCATAACCACTACATACTGATTTTGGTGTAAAAATATCCCCAATTGAAAATAACAAAGATCATAAAAAAAACCAAAGGTATGATTATATCTAATGAATAAATGATATTCACTTAACCCACATTAAAAACAAAATAAGGAGTTAATTTCTGATATCGATTCATATTAATAACTGTACCACAAATCAATAAAGGGGAACCTGTAAGAAAATGTATGAATCTACTAAAACTTTTTTCCAATATATGTGATTAGATTAGCAGGTCTTTTCTCTTTATCATTTTTTTTGGATCGTCCATATTCAACAATTTTCACTATTCTGCTATTTTTTAATTACCCTCACACAATGTAGTGCCAAATCTCTTGATTCTTAAAAATTAATGTAAGCAGAATCCTAATTATATTCATAACCACTACATACTGATTTTGGTGTAAAAATATCCCCAATTGAAAATAACAAAGATCATAAAAAAAACCAAAGGTATGATTATATCTAATGAATAAATGATATTCACTTAACCCACATTAAAAACAAAATAAGGAGTTAATTTCTGATATCGATTCATATTAATAACTGTACCACAAATCAATAAAGGGGAACCTGTAAGAAAATGTATGAATCTACTAAAACTTTTTTCCAATATATGTGATTAGATTAGCAGGTCTTTTCTCTTTATCATTTTTTTTTGCCATTTATTTTCTAGAATAGGCTATAATTTCATTCAAAAACATTATAAGATGAGAGTAAAATAAATGACAGTGGCATATTGTTCAATTTTCTTAAAATCAATGCCATCTACATGGCAAATTCATGGGGTCCATTATTTAATGATTTAATGTGAAACTCATTTGGCAAATAGAATCTTTTTTTAAAAAAACTACACCTGTAATATGCAGTTGGAAGGCCAACCCCATCAATTAATAGATTAAAGTGCTGGAACATTTCATCATTTCTATGAGATTATGGAGAGGGAAAGAACGGCCACAGCCCTGCTGTACCGTTAAAGGCATGTTAAACAACTTTCATCATCATGGGGTTGGCCATGTAGTAACCAGAAGTGGAGATTTTATTTTTTGCCTGGAAACTATCTTTGGAAACTTTAATCTCATTATCCTGCATGTTGCCTGTAACCTTTCAATACATGAGAATAACCTAGAAAAGTTATTTATGGAATTATGTTATTTCAGAAAGATAAAAGTGTTACAGTATTGGCCAGGCTATGCATGTTTTCAAAACAGTCATTTCTTTTACATGTCAGCATTTTTTATCTATACATATCATTTCTGTTGCACTTATTTTTTTAATATATTTTTATTGATTTCAGAGAGGAAGAGAGAGGGAGAGAGAGAGAGAAACATCAATGATGAGAGAATCATTGATCGGTTGCCTCCTGCACGCCGCCTACACCAGGGATCGCCCGCAACCTGGGCATGTGCCCTTGACCGGAATGGAACCCAGGACCCTTCAGTCCACAGGCCGACACTCTATCCACTGAGCCAAACCAGCTAGAGCTCCATTTTACTTAAATTTACCCCCATACATACCTACACACCCACACACTTTGGCATCATGTGGTCATGTAGCTTCCGTTTCCAGCTAAATCTGTATGTATTTTGAATACAATGCAGACAGTCTTGTCAACATTCAAAGATCCAGATCTTCAGTAAAGATGTGATATCTTTTCTCATCAGCACTGGCTTCCTCACCTCACTTTTCAGAAGTGTCGATGTTACTCTGGGAGGAGAAGTACAATGCACGCTGGGTATTATTCAAAGTGAGGGTCTGCACGCCAGCAGCAGCAGCTGGCAAGTATAGTTAGAAATGCAGAATTTCGTTCACTCCCCGCGTCCCCGACCTAGGGAATCAGAAGCTGCATTTTCGAAATGTCTCCTGTGCGTAGTAAAGCATTGAAATAAACACGTACGTTTTTAAAGAAATCAATCTGTCGCCAGTGAATTCCAGGAGAGCTTGAATCATGCTTTTTGCTCTCTGGATCCAGGCTGAGTGTGTTTTGAAAACCACTCAAAGGAAGGGGTCATGGGCCCTGGTATTTGGAAGAGCCCCGGGCAAGGTTTTTGGTAGATGCCAAACTGCTTATCTCATTTGAACCCCGTGTGGCAGGTGTAGGGCACCGCAGGCTGTGACATCAATTTGCAGAGGGAACTCCCGTCTATTGCAGATGATGGTGGAGGCATGTCAGCTCACAGGAACTGTTCCCTGCTCAGATCCATGAACTTCCTTTTTTTTTCTTTTTCTCCTGCATGCATTTACCACAAAGGGCAGGGATGCTCTGAAATTTGCAAAGTTTCAAATGTCACTGGGGCCCTAACTGGTTTGGCTCAGTGGGTAGAGTGTCAGTCTGCGGACTGAAGGGTCCCGGGTTTAATTCTGGTCAAAATGGGGCATGCAGGGGGCAGCCAATCAATGATTCTCTCGTCATTGATGTTCCTATCTCTATCTCCCTCTCCCTTCCTCTCTGAAATCAATATATATATATTTTAAAATGTCACTGGGCTTCTGCAGGAGACAATAGCGGAATCCAGATGAGCCTGATCAGAGGGCTGAGAAATACTGGGGGAAACAGCAGGGAATAAAACACGAGCTGCATATATTTGTTTCTCTTTAATCCTAAAAAGCCCACTTGCGTGGCATAGATCTTTATTGCCATGAATGTAGGGTGAAGACCATGAAATTGATGGCATTTTCCAGGGACATTAAAGTGATGGGGGGGGGAGGAGAAAGGAGATCTTAAGTAACCAAAATAAACTGATTAGATCCATTACATGTTTACTATAGAGTGGATACCTTATCAACTTTGCTTGTTCAATTCTCCTAGCAATCCTCTGATTAGTGTGATTCCCATGGCCAGATCAGGAGAGCATCCCTGGAGGGAAGAGTTATTTGACAGGAAAATGGTGAAGCATAAAAGGTGAAGCCAGGGGTCAAACCTGGGTGTGGGGATCCCAGAGCCTGTTCCAGTAACCATGGCAACATCTCATCTCCTTGGAACCCCATGTGGGCGGTGCTCAGTGAGCTGGGCTGCCACCCCAACTTGCAGATAAGAAAAGACTCACTGCCGAAACCGGTTTGGCTCAGTGGATAGAGCGTCGGCCTGCGGACTGAAAGGTCCCGGGTTCGATTCCGGTCAAGGACATGTACCTGGGTTGCGGGCACATCCCCAGTGGGAGATGTGCAGGAGGCAGCTGATCGATGTTTCTCTCTCATCGATGTTTCTAACTCTCTATCTCTCTCCTTTCCTCTCTGTAAAAAATCAATAAAATATATTTAAAAAAAAAAACAAAGAAAAGAAAAGATTCACTGAAGTGACCCAGGGTATGGTGTCTGACTATAGTGTATGTGGTTGGGTGAGATCTACTCAAGCTGTCTGTCTAATGGCGAGGCCACTGCAGTGACTTCTTCGCATGCTCCTCAGAGTCAGAGGGGGGTGTCATCCCTCTGACAGAAGGAAAATGTCTCCGAGGCGTCTGCCTGTGGTGACTCTTTCATCTGTGGGGGATGAGACTCTCACAGTCTGGGCCTGAGCAGGGCGAGTGCCATGGACGAAGTGATCATTTGTGGAGTAGTCTCTAAATACAGGGCCTAGCACAGTACCTGTCTCCTTTGCTCTCTCATTTTAGAGTCTGTATTTAAAATGAATATGATGATGAAGTAAGACAAAAATGATACCGAAGAAGGGACAGCAGGAGGAGAATTTTTTTAAATCCTCACCCCAGGATAGTTTTTCCATTGATTTCTAGAGAAAGTGGAAGGGAGGAAGGTGGGGGGGAGGGCGAGAGAAAGAGAGAGAAACATTGATTGGTTGCTTCCTGCCGGGACTGGGGAACCTGGACATGTGGAAACTGAGCTGGTGAACCTGTAACTGAGGTACAAGCCCTTGACCGGGAATCGAACCCGCCACCCTTTGGTCTGTGGGCTGACGCTCTAACCATTGGATAAAACTGGCCAAGGCGAGGGGAATATTTTTATGGCGCACTCCAGGCACCTTGCTCTGTGCTTTCCACATATTTATGGAGTTATCGTCTCCATTTTGCAGACAGGAAAATTGACACGTTGGACCAAAGTAAATGCTCACTGGTTAGGTGAGTAGGGGGAGATGATTCTGGCTTTTCTCTGAGTTGAGTAGGATTCTTAACTACTCTGAGCGGTGGCATTAACTTAGTTCCAGAAGCTTTGGCCACAACTGGGCGATGTTGTGGGTTCCTCTTAAATGGAGAATTACCAGAACAGCAGCAAGGAGGGTGGCCGAATTGAGGGGAATGAACCAGAAGCCCCCTACACACAGACAGGAACGTGAAGAAGGCAGAAAGCTTGCACTCTCCAGTTTCTCAAACTAAGCACGTTAATGCTGGATGATTTAGTGCCAGGTCCCAGGACACGGGGGAGCTGAGCTGGTGGACAACGTCCCAGATGCTTGAGAGTGGATCTCTCACACCGCTCCCTGCAGTAACTTCTCTGTGCCTCTTCCATCTCCCAGAGCCCTTTTCCAAATGGATACGTGCCTCTCTGCCTCCTCTCTTCCTTCCTAGCTCTTATCATGGTGACCTTCCTCGGGACAGTCCTGGTCATGCCCTTTGCCACAGAGAACAACCCCAGCCCCTTTCTTTAGCAGATTCTCCGAGGAAATGTGGTTTGGTGAAGGAGCGAACATGGCCATTACAAATGACTAAATCCTGTAACTCCTCAAACCAAGTCCGACTCCCTAGCCACTCGGAGCCTTGATTTGGGCTGTGGCAGGGCTATTTATAGTGGAGTTTTCTTTGCTTTTATATTTTTTAATGTGCTTCTGGGAACCTGAAAGTATAAATAAATGTCTCATTGCAGCTTGCCTTTTGTCTTGCTCTTGTGTGCCTGTGTGTGTGTGTGTGTGTGTCTGTGTGTGTGTGTGTGTCCTATTATTTCTCCCTCAGAGCAGTGTTGTTTTGACAGGACTCATCCTCTGATTATGTCCCTGCCTTTGCAGGAACATTTATAATCAGCCTCGCGGGGTATTTTCCGAAATCATTAGACATTTGCAATGGCTGGTCCTATTGATCATGGCCACTGTTTCTCTTTTCTCTTCTGCTCTTCCTGTCATTAGACTCCTCCCGTAAAGGTCTTGTGTTTTTTTTACAGCTGAAACCATAGTCCACATCCCGACTAGTCCTTGGGGAAAACATTGCAAAGATCCAAGCTTCTCCTCAATCCCGCAGGTTAGAGGAAAAAAGCAGAAAGAAGCTGGGAGTCCAGATAAAAACACTGAGAGCCCGGCGGGCATGGCTCAGTGGTCGAGTGTCAACCTATGAACCAGGAGGTCACGGTTTGATTCCCAGTCAGGGCACATGCCCAGGTTGTGGGTTTGATCCCCAGTGTGGTGCGTGCAGGAGGCGGCCTATTAATGATATTCTCTCATCATTGATGTTTCTATCTATCTCTCCCTCCAACCTATGAAGGAGGTCACGGTTTGATTCCCAGTCAGGGCACATGCCCAGGTTGTGGGTTTGATCCCCAGTGTGGTGCGTGCAGGAGGCGGCGGATTAATGATATTCTCTCATCATTGATGTTTCTATCTATCTCTCCCTCTCCCTTCCTCTCTGAAATCAATAGAAATAAATTTTAAAAAGATAAAAGACAGGCATGCTCACCCCCAACCCCAAATACACACAAAAAAAGAATGAGATGATGAGACAGGATGGAAGAGACATGAACGATAGGGCCGAGCAACAAGTAGAGAGTAAGACAGAAATCCTGAATTACAGAAAGTCACGTTACAAATGATACAACATAAGACAGGAGTCTTGACCCAGAAAACATAGCAAGTGCGAGACTTTCAAAGGAGCACAGAATTAAAAAAGCACACAGGATCAGAAGCCATGAGAGAGAGAAAAAACAGAAAAGCCACATGGAGTGGATTTGGGGTCCAGGGAGAGATTTTCATGAGGCCCAAACTAATTGGTTTTAGCCCTGGATGGATGGGCCGATGCGCATGTTTAGGACATTTCTGACCACACAGGTCTGCTTTTTTGAAAAGGGGTGTGTCTGATTCTGACAGATGGTCTTTGCTGAATAAATGTGGCTGGCAGGGCCAGGCTGGCAGTTGGGACAATATGAGAGAACCAACAACCATGATGACCTTTCTTCTTTCTAAATTTTTCCAGAAACACAGTTTGGCTGTTAAAGTTATATACTTCTCTTGCAACTAGGGCTAGACACTAGATCATAGTCCTTTTCCTTCCAATCATATGTGGAGCATAATAATTTAGCCTACAATCCCTGGCATGTGCCCTGACTGGGATCGAACCATCAATCTCCTGATGCAATGGGACGACACTCAACCAACTGAGCCACACGGGCCAGGATTAATAATGCCCCTTTAAATGAAATCATCACACAGTTCATACTTAGGTGCCACGGCCCTAAACTTACTTTGTAAACTATGTTATTTTGCTGAGGAGGTGGGGAAGTGGGAAAGGATTATGGGTAAGCCCTTGGACAATTTACGTCCTCTCAAACTCTGTACCAATTATGGGGTGGGCTTTGGAAACAGTAGTAGAAACAAACCATGTTATTAGAATTTATATTTCTAGTATGAAAAATGTAGCCTATGTAATTAATTTTAAATCATTTAAAATGGCCATACAGACGGCTCCAGGTTGTTTTCTACTTTTGTCCTTTGGATTCATCTATATTCTACTGGATCAAGAAAGAATTGGCAAGTTGAATATGTACAGTCAGGACCAAGGGAATTAAGACTTTCTAATTACCTAGTGCTTTTCAGGTTATTAAAAATCTTACTTAGCCTTCACTTGAATCATGAGATAAGGCTACTAACATCACCTCTGTGTCCCCTTAACAGATAAACTCAGGTGCAGAAAGATTCAGTCACTGTCCCCGAATGGCCAGGACAGGAAAAGGGACTAACACAGAAGGAGATCATTTCAAAACCTACGCTGCTTTCTGCCTTCTCTCTTACTTTATTTGGTTCTTCCTTCTGTTCTTCGCCCATGGGTATGTTCTTGGATGAATACCACGACAAATCATATTTCTTTTAAAATTTTTATTTCTTGATTTTAGAGAGAGAAAAGAAGGGAGAAAGAGAGAAACAGCAATTTTTCATTCCACTTATTTGTGCATTCATTGGTTGCTTTCTGTACCTACTCTGATCAGAGATCAAACCTGCAACCTTGACTTCTCAGATGACACTCTAACCAACTGAGCTACCTGGCCAGGGCTGGCATATCTTATTTAATGCTCACAAAATCCATATGAGGTGCACACTGTAATATATTTCAATTTGTAGACATACACAGATTTAATGATGCTATGTAATTTGCCTAAGGTCAGCCAGCTGGAAGTTGCTGAATCAGATCTCAAACATCAATATAGTTGCCATTAAATTTTGCCCCTAAACTTTCCTAACATATAGTGTCTCATAAAAAAGTTGAAGTTCTTCACATTATAATATTTTATCAAACACACACACGCACGAGAGAATTTAGAAACCAATAGGACATTCCACAGATGAATCACTTTTTTACTTTCAAAATCAATACGATTAACTTGTTATTCTGAAGGGCTGACAAATTATTGGACAAAAGTAGATGAATATATTTATTCAGCAGGATTTATTGGGGACATACTGTTTGCCAGGGCCTTTGCTGAGATAAGCAAGGACTCTGGCTGACATAAATATTCACCGTGAAGAAACAAGGTAGAAATATGCCATTGTGGGGTGGCATTCACTCTTTAAAATAAATTGACCTATTTTTATTTTATTATGTATGTATATATATATATTCAGAGAGGAAAGGAGAGGGAGAGATGGAAACATCATTGTTGATGAGAGAGAATCACTGATTGGCTGTCTCCTACATGCCCCACACTGGGGATCGAGCCCAAAACCTGGGCAGGTGCCCCTGACTGGGTAGCAAACCATGACCTCCTGATTCATAGGTCGATGCTCAACTACTGAGCCATGCCGGTTGGGCAATAAGTTTGCCTGTTTTCTAAAAAATAATATCCACTCATCTTTGCAGCAACATTGCTTCCAGTTCACCTGCATTACCCAGGTTTCACATCACCCCTGGAACAGAACTGACAATAAAACCAGCTTGACATGGGAAGGGTTTCTCTCCTCATGACTCTTAACAGAACACATAGCTGGAAGCTAGTGCAACTTTCCAGACAGCAAGAGAGAGCATCACTATGTAAATCATTATCGCTGACAAGTTAAGCCTGCAGTCAAAAGCAGAATGTATAGCTTGCGTGTTTACCTCGGGCTATTTGTCTCCACGGGGCAACTTTTTGAAAAGAAATCTTTGCAGCGGGTTGATGCTCACACACATCCACACAAACACACGCACAGTATTTTGCTCCTGTCGCCATGGATTTAACTGAATTCCAAGGTGTAAATTATCCTCAAAAATGTCGATATCCAACTCTCCATCCTAACCCAGAAATTCCAAGCCAACAAGATGAAGTGAAAATTCCATCCAGACCTTATTAAATATTGTTATTTGATAAGGCCTAAGTATTTTCTTTTATAAAATTTCTTTTATTGATTTCAGAGAGAAGGGAGAAGGAGAGAAAGAAAGAGCAATGATGAGAGAGAATCATTGATCAGCTGCCTCCTGCACGCCCCCTACTGGGGATCAAGCCTGCAACCCAGGCATGTGCCCTTGACCAGAATTGAACCTGGGACCGTTCAGTCCATAGGCTGACACTCTATCCATTGAGCAAAACTGGCTAGGGCCTAAAGTGTATTCTTTAAGCATAGGGTTGGGGCCGGGTGACTAACTGAGTTAATCTTCTCCATGTAGGTGGTCACATCTGCTGTCCAATCTAACGTTCTCTGTTTGATCCAAGTCATTATTCTAAATTTCAAAACTGGACATATTCCCCTGCATGTAAAATTTGTGTGTTTCTCCTTGCTTATGTTGATGACTCCAAAATCATTCCCTAGTCTCAGTGAACAGCAGTTACCATTACATGACCTTAGGGGAGTCATTTAACCTTCCAGAGTCATTGAAAACATTAAATGAGTTGATAAGAATTAGACTGTGCTTAGAATATTGCATAGTGATGCCATGCAATTGTTAACTATAATAATGATTATAAAAATAATAATTATCATTCATCAGCCCCCGGCCCACCCAAAGCCTTCACCACACTGTTATCTGTGTCCATGGGTTATGCCTATCTATATATATAAAAGGCTAATATGCTAAGTCCCACCGCCTGACTGCTCGCTATGACGTCCACTGACCACCAGGTGGCCAGGGGGCAGATGCTCAATGCTGGAGCTGCCGAGCTTCAGTGACTTGGCCGCGGTGGTTCTCAGGTGACGCACCCCGAAATCAGAGAGGAGGGAGCCCAATTCCTCATGGGGCCACATGATTCCACCTTCGACTATGCGTTATGTTGTTGCTGGGACGCTGTCAGCCCCGAATCTGATTTACTACACACTTGCATTTGCGTTCCACACCCTACTTCCTGGCGATCATCGTATCTAGGTCCGTGTTTGTGGGATAATTTCGGATTTTAGAATGAAAGCTGCTACAGCTTTAGGAAATCTAGTAATCGATCAATATTCTATGACTTCATATTTTCCCAAGTAAAAGCTATTGCAGATAAGCATTCTGAAATGGGCTGGGTTCTGTCTCCCAGGACTGTGCTAATGCTCCTTTAAGAAGGGAAGATGCTAGAGCATGCCTTTGCTCACTTGGTGCAGGCCGCCAGGCATTTTTAGTGCAGCCGTCCTCTGATGGAGGCACAGATTGCCCCCGTGTGCCGTATCTGCCTCTCCCCGCGGTGGCAGCAAAGGACTCTGCCGTGCAATTAGAAGGCCTGGTTCTTCCACTCTGGATTCCACCGCAGCCTGATGCTCTTATTTTTATCTCTGCTTCTGGGGATTGGGTTGGATGATCTGTCAGGTCCCTTCTTGCTCAGATATTCTGAACTAAGAAATAGAGAACACACTGGTCAACATTTCCACAGGCCTTGCGTTTTGATGAATTTATCTGCAAGGATGGATTAGGTTTATTTTTCTTTGTCTCCAGGCGAAGGAGACATATGTCTTTAAAGCTGCCTGGCCGGCCTATCTTTTCAGCATGATTAAAGAACACAGGAAACCTTCGCGTAGGATTAGGATCAGTCGGAGCCATCTGAAGATTTTCTGAATTCGTTTTGGAGGTTTTAGTGGATGAGAGGACCAAGCGTGAATGGATTATATCTACCACGTTGGGCAAAAGAGATGAAAGCTTGTGAGATTGAAAACACTTTGACCTCCTTCTTTCCTTCTTTTTTAAATATATTTTTATTGATTTCAGAGAGGAGAGGGAGAGAGAGAGAGATAGAAACATCAATGATGAGAAAGAATTATTGATTGGCTGCCTCCTGCACACCCCCCACTGGTGATGGAGTCCACAGCCCGGGCATGTGCCCTGAACAGTTATTGAACCGTGACCTCCTGGTTCATAGTTTGACCTCAACCACTGAGCCAGGCCATCTTTCTTTTTCACACATCTGTTAATTTTGATTGAACAAGAATGAGAAAACATACTATTAAATATTGTAGAGACTCTGTCTGCCTAGAAGAAGCTGTTCTGTTTCAATTTTCTGAATGATGCCTGAGACATGGATAAAGTAAAAGGAATATCAAAACCCCAGCACAAGCCCATCTTCGTTCTTAGAATTAGATGATCTTTTTTTTTTTTGGGGGGGGGGAGGAGTTGTTTTCCATAATCTCTTTAAAAAAGTATTTTGAGCCCTAACTGGTTTGGCTCAGTGGATAGAGCGTCGGCCTGCAGACTGAAGGGTACCAGGTTCGATTCCGGTCAAGGGCATGTACCTTGGTTGTGGGCACATCCCAGATGTGCAGGAGGCAGCTGATCTATGTTTCTCTCTCATCCATGTTTCTAACTCTCTATCCCTCTCCCTTCTTCTCTGTAAGAAATCAATAAAATATATATTTTTTAAAAAGGTATTTTGAGTAGTTGTCTTGTGTTTTTTCTTTCCTTCTTTAGTGGAGCTGTGGGCGGGCTCAATGCTGGGACGTGATGTCATTCATGACCATCTTTCCCAGGAAGGGCTGGCTGTGTCTTAAAGAGCAGAGCCCCTTCTGTGTGTGAACACTAGGCCTACTGCCCCTTTCATAAAACTTCACCCACAGGGCCTTGACCAGGAACAGGAGAGCCAGTGTGATTTCATACCAGTAATCACCTTTTGTGAAGCTTAATTCATTTTTTAAAATCTGCCCTTGGACTTGGAGTTAGCCTTCCAACAGATCTGTTTGCTGCAAGTCAAGTAGGACTTCCCTGAGACTGTGGAAGGGTATAGGATGGGACTGTGATATCCTGCTGCTTTTCCCCAAGGATGGTTCCAATGTGCCCAGCAACATTGATCGAA